>NW_015386656.1:627383-638445 GCF_001527695.2 Protobothrops mucrosquamatus | reverse complement strand
ATGACATATCAATTTGCAAATTAGCCAATCAGATATTTAAGTCAGTATGTTCTATAAACCCAACTAATGTAGTTAGCTTCAGCTTAGTATCCTGTCAAATATGGTAAGAAAATCAATTAACTATTTATTTATTTGTAACATTTCTACTCTGTCCCATTCCTAAGGCACTCTGGGTAGTGAATGATATCAGATTTTTTTTAAAATAAGTAAAATTAATGCATTTTGTTTATATAAAACCTTATATCTCACAATCAGTTCAGGTTAAAGGCAGTCTTTTCTTACCTTTTTTCTCCAATAAGGATATGATTACTTACATAAGACATACATATTGCTTTCAATTTATCACAGTATAAATAACATGGAAATCCAATAGCTATGATGTAGTCAAAATATCTGCTTATGTTGCACTGAGAATAATAAGTGTATCCAAGCTATAAAAACAATGACTTTGTATTCCTTGGAGAAGATTAAACAAGCAAAGAGATCTGAACAAATCAGCAGATTGATTCAAAGAAACATGTCCACAGCTGGTAGAATATCACAAAAATATTTAATTAAATAATTGATTTCCACTGAATGTTGCACCAGTTCTGCCTTGAAAATGTTACTGACAGTTTCTGGATCATTAAGTCCAGAGGTCCCCAACCTTTTGGGCACCTGGGACCGGTTACGTGGAGAGAGGTTTTTCTGCGGACTGGAGGGGGCATGGTTTTGTGTGCTGCCTGCATCCAACAGATAGGGCTTTGCTTGTTTGTGTGGCCCAGTTGCTGGCATGCCACGGCCCGGTACCGGTCCATGGACCGGGGTTTGGGGACCCCTGGTTTAGTACTTAAAAAAAAAAACTTTGGAAATTTCAGTGAGAATTCCAGAAATACTCTGACTACAGAAAAAAAAGCTCTCAAAATATCTAATAATTCAGAACATAAATTATAAATAGTAGTAATTCCTTTGTGACAGTCCTAGATTGATCAGTCAACTTTCTTTGCTTTTTTTATTGGCAAACACTGATATAGATGTTTCAGGAAAGAGGAGTAGTGCTTACTCTAAACATATATGCCAGTTCTATACTAGGCAAGCCATATCTTGTCTACAAAGATACTTCTTCAATGAAGACAAGCAGTTGGCTGCAGCAAAGAGATGCAGAAAACTTTCTCCTACCCTTCAAAAATCAACACAGTGCTGGGCTGCATTAACAGAGGGATAGAATCAAGATCACGTGAAGTGTTAATACCACTTTACAATGCCTTGGTAAGGCCACACTTGGAATACTGCATCTAATTTTGGTCACCACGATGTAAAAAAGATGCTGAGACTCTAGAAAGAGTACAGAGAGGAGCAACAAAGATGATTAGGGGACTGGAGGCTAAAACATATAAGGAACAGTTGCTGGAATTGGGTATGTCTAGTTTAACGAAGAGAAGGATGAGGGGGGACATGATAGCAGTGTTCCAATATCTCAGGGGCTGCGACAAAGAAGAGGGAGTGAAGCTATTTTCCAAAGCGCCTGAAGACAGGACAAGAAGCAACGGATGGAAACTAATCAAGGAGAGAAGCAACCTAGAACTAAGGAGAAACTTCCTGACAGTTAGAACAATTAACCAATGGAACAACCTGCCTCCAGAAGCGGTGAATGCTCCAACACTGGAAGTTTTTAAGAAGAGACTGGACAGCCGTTTGTCCGAAATGGTATAGGGTTTCCTGCTTGAGCAGGGGGTTGGACTCGATGACCTCCATGGTCCCTTCCAACTTTTTTATTATTATTATTATTATTATTATTATTATTATTATTATTATTATTATTATTATTATTATTATTATTATTATTATTATTATTATTATTATTATTATTATTATTATTATTATCTTAATTTTTACAACTCAATTTATAGTTATCCCTATAGTTATCCCTGCCCAGAAGCCTAAAATGATAACTAAAATTCAAGAAAATAGACATGAAATATATCAAATTCAAGGCCTAAATATAAAAGTAGAGATAGGCTAATTGCTCTAAGCTTCAATTCTGCAATATGTCCACTGGGATCCATATGGAAATGCAGCCATTCTTGTAACTGAGCCACTACTTTATGGAGTACGGGCCGTGCAATGATTTGGAACCAATTTAAAATAGTCCTTTGGAGCATGCAGCAGTGTGAATGCAGAATATGTCTGCAGCCTATTAAACATCTGGTTGTTTTCAGAGTTGCTTGGTTGCAATGGAAAGTCCCCATGTTCTTGAAAATCATATCTGAAGCATCTCACAGCTTTTTTTATGAAGACTGTTCCATGTGACAAGGTGTTGTTTTGACAGCATTGTAGGCACCAGTAAAGCTTCTGCCCATTGTAGTTCTTGATTATGCTTCTGTAGAACAAAATCTGCCATTGCTTATCTCATTCATGCTCATTTTCTTTCTTACTTTTGGGCAAACTTCTGTATGACCACTGGTCTAGTGAAATGCCTCCAGCATATTGTTGTCAACCCCACTTCACTCTATACAGTCAATGAATCAGCGAACACCTAGAGGCAAACAAAGTCATTACTTTAGTGGACCAGAGGAATGCTGTGGATATAATTTACTTGGACTTCAGTAAGGCATTTGATAAAGTAGATCACAACCTACTACTTGATAAGATAGAAAAAAGTGGGTTTAGACAGCATCACCACCAGATGGATTCGTAGCTGGCTGACTGGCCATACTCAGTGTGTTGTCCTCAATGGAACTGCATCTACATGGAGGGAAGTGTGTAGTGGGTGCCCCAGGTTCTGGGCCCAGTGCTCTTCAACATCTTCATCAATGATTTGAATGAGGGGATAAATGGGGAACTCATCAAATTTGTTCTGGGCCCAGTGCTCTTCAACATCTTCATCAATGATTTGAATGAGGGGATAAATGGGGAACTCATCAAATTTGCAGATGACACCAAGTTGTCAGGAATAGCCAACATTCCAGAAGATAGGCTTAAGATACAGAAGGACCTTCACAGACTTGAATATTGGGCTGTATCTAACAAAATGAAATTCAATGGTGAAAAAAGTAAGGTTCTACATTTAGGCAAGAAAAACCAAATGCACAGGTATAGCATAGGTGGTACCTTGCTCAACAGTAGCAACTGTGAGAGGGATCTTTGAGTCCTAGTGGACAATCACTTAAATATGAGCCAGCAGTGTGCTGCAGCTGCCAAAAAGGCCAACACAGTGCTGGGCTGCATTAACAGAGGGATAGAATCAAGATCACGTGAAGTGTTAATACCACTTTGCAATGCCACACTTGGAATACTTGGTAAGGCCACACTAGGAATACTGTATCCAGTTTTGGTCATCACAATGTAAAAAAGATGTTGAGACTCTAGAAAGAGTACAGAGAAGATCAACAAAGATGATCAGGGGACTGGAGGCTAAAACATACAAGGAACAGTTGCTGGAATTGGGTATGTCTAGTTTAATGAAGAGAAGGACGAGGGGTGACATGATAGGGGCTGCCACAAAGAAGAGGAAGTCAAGTTATTCTCCAAAGCACCTGAAGGCAAGACAAGAAGCAATGGAAGCAACCAAAGAGAGAAACAACCTAGAACTAAGGAAAAATTTCCTGACAGAACAATTAATCAGTGGAACAACCTGCCTCCAGAAGCTGTGAATGCTCCAGCACTGGAGGTTTTTAAGAAGAGACTGGACAGCCATTTGTCTGAAATGGTGTAGGGTTTCCTGCCTGAGCAGGAGGTTGGACTAGATGACCTCCAATGTCCCTTCCAACTTTATTGTATTATTATTATTATTATTATTATTATTATTATTATTATTATTATTATTATTATTATTATTATTATTATTATTATTTTATCTTGCCTGGGAACAGAACAATTGTAGAGAATTGAGGATGGGGATCAACCTGGAGCCCCTTTTGATGACTCTTAAAGTTAGTAGATCATTTCATAATATTACCAAATATAACATTCCTGTTGTAAAGATCACTGTTTTATAACATTGCTTTCCTTATCATTCTTATTTAATATTTCTTGGAGTATATAATCTATAACCTTGCTGGGTACAAGCTCTTTTGCATTCTTTTGAATAGGAGCTCAGTGGCCAGTGTAGCTCTGCACCATAAGAAAAGATTCTTTGTTGCATTTATCTCCAAATGCTTTGTTTTCTTATGTAAGTGGACACTTTTCCTACAACAGATCATCCCACAAATGATCTTAAACTAAGCAAAGCCTTGCAAGGAGAGGAAGCACTCAAAGCAAGCCAGTTTCTGACTGAGATTCCAGATTTCAGGCTGATTTTAGATTTCATCTGAAGATGGAAAGAAAAGCACAAAATGAAATATTTTTTTCTCACTAGTTGACCCAGTCACTTTTTAAAAATACATGTCTATTGTAAATTATTCAGAGTCACTCCTTTGTTAACCAGGGCAAAATGCTGTGATTTTACAATGAGATTCTCCCAAGATAAGCTGAAGAGAAGGGTGTTTTCTGGTCAAATTGGATACTTTAGTATCATATTACATGTTGACTTGTCATTTCTAATGCAATACTTTGAAGTTTCCTTGCATAGCAACTGTTACCAAGACAGGCATACTCGCTGGCTTCACATTCTCTGCTAAGCTATGCTTTCTTTAGTCACCTCTTATTGATTACAATTTAGTTTAGGTTCATCTATAATTGAAAACTTTAAGCCATGATTTACAAAACATCTGCTTCACACAATATACTGAGCTCCAAACAAGCAGGCCAGCATTGTGCTTAGCCTAATATATAAATATAAATCCAGTCATTGACACAGACACTTTAGAAAAGAGGAAGCTAAGATATTATCAGACATATTATAAGGCCCTTCACAGCTCATTTCCAAAATGCCAGGCAAATATAAACTTGCAATTTACAATTTAAGGACTTTACAATTCCTTTAAAGATCATTTCCAATATTTCTTACAGTACACAAAATTACAGTGAAAATACAATGTTTCCTTGGTTCTAATAAACAGCAGGAAGAACAGTAATCTGTCATATACATTTTGATACAAAATTTAACTATGATTTTTTTCCCCCTTTGGCCTTACATCATTTAGTATGGACATAAAATGAGAACTCACTATCCATAACTATAAGAAGACACTCTGGGAGCTGATTTAGTGTAAGGCTAAAACCGGGGCGACCTCAGATCAAGTTTCATCACTGACATGAAATTCACTTGGTGACTTTAAGCAAATCACTTTCTTTTAGCCCAGGGTTGTTGTTGTCTCAGAACTAAGAACGCCATGTATGCTACTTTCAGCTTCTAAATGAAAGGTAGGGTATAAATACATAAACCTGGTAAAACTTTAAGGATGTAGCAACAGATTAGATCAGGGTGTCAAACTGGCAGCCCGTGGGCCAGATGTGTCACGTGGAGGCCATGCCCACCCTGGCTCCTCAAAGGCAAAATCATGATCGGTTAGATACTTGTGGATTAGATATTAGGAAGAAATAGTTGACATTAAGATCTTTCAATCAGTGGAGTGGTTTCTTCTCGTTTACTGAAGGTTTTTAAATAAAGGCTGGATACTCACCTTTAGAGGATGGTGTAGTGCAGTGATGGCGAACCTTTTAGAGACTGAGTGCCCAAACTGCAAACCAAAACCACTGATGCATCATTGGGTGCCAGGTGGGTGTGGCCCATTGGGTGGGTGTGGCCCATTGGGTGGGCATGGCTTCGGTAGTAACGGCAGACTGGGTGGGACTAAAAAGTTCAATCAATCAATTCCAACTTTGCAAGATCTTTTTTTTCCCCGCAAGAAGTTGAAATTAACTGATTGATTGAACCTTTTTCTTTTGTACATGGCGGCGGAGGCCTAAAGCAAAAAGGTGTTATAAAACCCAGATGAAGGCCTAGGACTGGGGCGATGGCACGCGTGCCCACAGAGAGGGCTCTGAGTGCCGCCTCTGGCACCCGTGCCATAGGTTCGCCACCACTGCTGTAGTGAATCTTGCAGGGGATTGGGCTTGATACCTTCTTAAGTCCCTTCCAAGCCAATCATTCTATGATAAAACATTTTGGATCAGACATATGGTAAATATACATCAGTTAAAAGTTGGCCCAATCAACTCTTTCATTTGTTTGGGGGAAAAATAGACAACTTAATCTGATACACTGTTAAGTGAAACACTACAATTCTTTCCCTAAGGCATGAAAGGGAGCATGTCTAAATTCGAAGCTTATTGCAGCTGCTCTTTCTCATAAAAACAAGCAGGATTGGTCATTAAGAATCATGACTCTCATGACTCATTAGTCTTGGAGTCCCAGTGGCCCAGTGATTAGAATGCAGTATTACAGGCAAGCTCTGTCCATGGCCTGGAGTTCAATCCTGACTGGTTCAAGGTTGACTCAGTCTTCTATCCTTCCAAGGTCAGTAAAATGAAGACCCAAATATGCTGTCATTGTAAACTGCCCAGGGAATGTGGTAAAGGATGTTATATAAGTCTAAGTGCTATTGCTATTAAATCTGAATCAGGCTGATGTGTTACTTGCACACAACATTTGCAAAAGTGTCTGTTCCATTCCAATTTTGTAATGATTGTAATAAATAATGTGCTCTACCAGGTACAGAGTGTTTAAACAATTATCTGTTGTGCTGTGCACATTGTACGATGAAGAATAAGTTACTGATAAAGACTCTTTTGTGTATATGTGGACATTCTGGGATGCTTTTCACCTTCTCTGAGTAAATAATTCATGTATCAGGTTTTCATGCCAAATTTTAAATGGCAGGTCAGGACTATAAGTTAAGGCAGGCAAGTGACACTGGACACAGAACACCTAAGATTATTAACTGCTTTTTGCCTACTAAACCCAGCTTCTTCACCAAGTGAAAGAGTTAACTGAAAGGGGAGATCTGAAGCAGTGAAAAAAATAAACTTTATCTTCAGATATTTATTTGCTCTAACCTTTTTCCTTCTGCAATCTAAGAATACTATTGCATGCATTAATGTTACTTTTTTTTAAAAAAAAAAACCAGCCTCCTACAATTTGCTACATAAGCACATTTGTGCTTATTAAAAATCAATCTAGCCTCAACAGTCATTTTGTAGAAGTTGTGCAAAAGTTTTGTTTGTGTGTGAATGCATACCAGCCAACAATTGAACAATCTTCTAAGTCAGACATTTTTGATATTAGGAATGTTTTGTGCTCAAAAAACTCCCCAATGTATTCATGTGTTTGTTCGTATTGTAAAAATGAGATATCCAAGGGACATATTACTAAAGCTTAAGACAGCTCACAATGCAATTTATCAATTGCATTGTATTATCATACTGAATAATAATTGGATACAGGGGCAGAACTTTAAAAAATATTGTATTAATATTTCTAAACCCACAAATAAGATGAATTGCCTTTTAAGACTTTGTTCAAGAAAACAAATGCTTTAGGGAGATATAGCCCCATTTTCTCTAGATATAAATCCAAATTCTGACAGTTAGATTTTTCCCAATAGGTCATAGTAATGGAAATGCTGAAAGCCTTGTGAAATAAAAATGAGTAAAATTTGTTTATTCAATCAGCTATAATAAAATAATAAGAGTAGTTAACATAGTGAAAGATGGGTGTTATTGACATACCATTTTCCCCCTGCTTTTATTGTATTTATTAATATAAAAGTCAATTTTTGAAGTTAATGGTACAAAATTGCCAGGACTCATTAAACATATTTTTAATTTTTTCTCAACATTACAAAGAAATTGAAACAGCAGTGATCAACAAGATATTGAAAATTTTAAAAGCCCCTTCTTCATACTCAACCGCCAAAATAGGAGCTATACAGCAGTAAAACAAAATGCATAGCTTGAATATACAACTTTGATATACTGTACATCTGAATATAACATTTTTGATCTGGTACAGAATTTTAAATGTCTATATTATACATTTCTATTCAGAATGTCTTTTTTAATCTAAAGTAATCTACTGAAAATTACATTATTGATATAACTCTAAAGGAGAAATCAAATATGAATGTAACAATCTTTAATTAAAGGTTTCTTCACAACTGTATTAATTTTTAAACCACTATTATTTTCCATACTTTTAAACACTATTGATCTGAAGAAAGATATTGGTTTCCAGTCTATCATACTAAAGTAAGTTTGACAACTTACAACAAAACAACAGAATTAATTTGAAATTATTAAATGGAAAATGGTATATATCTATTCAGCATCATTTAAGATCAAAAGGACAAGTAGGCCATAACTTAAACCAGAAATGGTTGGATTCACATAATAAACTAAGCCAGGGCACAGAATAATCTTCATTATGGCTAAACTTAATATATGATTACAGCCACTTTCTCAGCAATTAGGTTATTAAAAGAGTTATTCAACTCTTATTTTACAGTCACTATTCATAGCATGGTCATTTCTACCAACACTCGAGGAGGAACTAAGCTAAGCTGTTTAATCAATCTCCCTTATTTTTTTTCCTGAGGAGCATGCAAAACTTTATCATTATCAGAATAATCACCTATAATTGTAAAATTTGATAGCTGGGACTCATGACACATCTTTCTTTTTTTCTATGTCAATTTTCCTTCAGCAAAATAGATAGATCAGTGGTTCTCAACCTCTGGGTCGGGACCCCATTTGGGGTCGATCGACCATTTCACGGGGGTCGCCAAGCAAGGCTGTCCGCCATTTGTTTTGTCCGCCATTTTTTTTGTCCACCATTTTTTTCCCTTTTCCGGTGGGTGCCTTACCTCCCTTGGGCTGGGCCAGCTGGTGGTCGGCCTGCTCCGTCTCTGCCGCTTGCCAGCTACGCCTCGGCCGGCGCAGGGGGCGGAACCACGCATGCGCGGCGCTCCTGGGCAGGGAAAGTCCTCGACTTACGACCGGTTGGGTAGTCCTCGACTTACGACCAGTTTAGTCCTCGACTTACGACCGGTTTAGTCCTCGACTTACAACCAGTTGGGGTCGCGGCATTAAAAAGGTTGAGAACCACTGAGATAGATAGATAGATAGATAGATAGATAGATAGATAGATAGATAGATAGATAGATAGATAGATAGATAGATAGATTGCACATATGATACACATATACACAAATATAATTTAATTGATTTAGTTTAGGTACTACCTAACTCTAGACAATTCTGAGTGGCTCAGAATAAATTATCAGAGACAAAAATACCAAAAAGGAAAGAAAAACAAATAAAGAACAAAAACAAAATAGCACATCAACCCCAAGAAAATACATCTCACAAGGGCTTCATTCACTTAGCCCACATTTAGAAGAAGAGCCAGGTCTTTCAGGATTTGCAGAAGACCAACTGCATGGGAGACACCCAGACATCCAAGAGAACCTCATTCCATTCTCATTTTCTGTGGTAGAAAAGAGTCCTAAAAAATGACTAACTGAAAGGATGTGGAGGACATCAATCCTATCAGCTCATGCTGGCCAGTGTCATATCATGGAGATAGGCAGTTCCACAAACAAGTCCCCATACAATGTAGGGCTTTATACATAAATGTACAGACAGACACACTTGGTGGAGCATTAAAAATTAGAAATTTCCTACTCTTAACACTTCCTATTTAATCAGTTCATTTTTCTACAAATGTAGACGAATGCCTCATTTTGTGTTTCCAAGGTAGGATAGAGGAACCCCCAATTTAGAAAAAAGATAATCCATTCATATGCTGCTGCTTGAGGAAAGAATTTAATGTGCAAAAATATATTTAATATGAAAATGTAATTAAAATTATTCAGCTTTTCTGAGAATATTTATATGTGATTTGAGAAACCTATGGTGCATTCTTTCTGTGGTGTTTATATTAACCTGGTCCCATTCTGATTTGTTGGACACATCCAAGTGATCGTGTCCAACTTAATACCATACATTAAGAAGACATTAAGTTTGGATATGCCACTTATATGTGGCATCTACCCACTAAATTGTGATTGATGGCTATTACAAACTTTTTTCTACTTTTCTCTATTGCTTCAGCTTTCTCCCATGAAAAGTATTTTTCTTTACTACCAAATAATGTCACAGTATGTCACAATATCTTGTACATTGATATATTTGCCAGGGTATAATACTCAATTACAAATGACAACAATTTCATTTTTCAGTTTTCACTCCTTGTACCTTGAAATTTGAAATATAAGAACAATAGAAAAAGCAAAAAATAACCTATCAATACTACATCTTTTCCTTTGTTAGCATTTTGTTAGATGGTTATACTAAAGGTTCATCCTAGGCCCACAAGGTGGTAAAATATTTGTACTAATACTCAGCTTTAACTGCTTCACATGTTGGTCAATCATTAAAGTTGCTTTATGAAACAGCTAATCCAGTTATCTTGGTTTGTTTTGCTGCAGTAACATGATTATATTCACAAATGTGGAACCTGATCTTACACATTAGCTCTCCTAGAATAAGGCTTTTCAACCTTTTCACCAATTGTACCACTTTTAGAATATGGCAATATTCGAGTACCACCAGTTGCTTAGCAAGGTGTCAAAACCATGATGACCAAAAAAAAAAAAGGAAAAAAGTGATAAAGTACAGGTAGTCCTCAACTTACAACAGTTCACTTAGTGACTGTTCAAAGTTACAACGGCATTGAAAAAAAGTGACTTATGACCATTTTTCACACATGTTGCAGCATCCCTAGGGTCATGTGATTTACATTTGGATGCTTGGCAACTGATTCATATTTATGATGGTCATAGTATCCCAGGGTCATGTGATCCCCTTTTGCAACTTTTGACAAGCAAAGTGTTGTGTTCTTTGTATTCCCCCCCCCTTAATCCCCTATGCATATCCTGATCACCCATTAAGGGTGATTGCCCTTCACCATTGATCGCCCATTAAGGGTGATTGCCCTTCTCCATCGGCATACAGTTTCATGCCCGTTGCTGGTTGGCTAACTAGCAACAGGGTCTTGCCAGCCAATGGAATTGTGTGATTACAAGCCAGGGGAATCCCATAAAAGAGGGCTCCCCTGGCCCAGAGAGCCAGTCCGGATTTACTTGATGCCTTGCCAATAAACCGAGAGCTGACTGTCACTCGACTCGTGTCTTACTGCCTG
>NW_015386656.1:609042-624124 GCF_001527695.2 Protobothrops mucrosquamatus | reverse complement strand
TGCCCGTTGCTGGTTGGCTAACTAGCAACAGGGTCTTGCCAGCCAATGGAATTGTGTGATTACAAGCCAGGGGAATCCCATAAAAGAGGGCTCCCCTGGCCCAGAGAGCCAGTCCGGATTTACTTGATGCCTTGCCAATAAACCGAGAGCTGACTGTCACTCGACTCGTGTCTTACTGCCTGCGCGATCTAACACAAAGTCAATGACGGGGGGGCGTGGCCAGCTCAACGTTGCTCAGGTCAGGGGGTGCCTATGGGTGTGTGTGTGTGGAGGGGCTGTGGGGGGAATCCAGGGGTCTCCAGTGGAGGCAGTGGGATGGGTGGTGCCAGGGCATGGTCCACAGGAGGAGCCTCGCTGTCCCTCTTGAGCCACGCGGGTGACTCCCGGACAGTGGCGTGGGCTGCCTGGAGCCCTGGGCAGTGGAGGGCAAGCACCCAGCCTGGCCCTCGAGCTCCTGGGGCATCAGGACCCTGCATCTCAACCCAGTCCATCCCCAGTTTCCCAAGGGGGTGCCTGGCTGCGCTTACCTCCTCGAGGCTGCTGCTGCTGTGCTTGCTCTCCTTGGACAGGTTGCTCAGAGTGAGTGCAGGAGGGCAAAGAACTTGGGTCAGAGAGAGAGAGGCCCACTCCCTCTCCATGCAAGGAGACTCAGTTTTGTAACCAAAGCATCCTTAGACCACCAGGATAGGCCAGAAGGAGGGGCAAGGGATGGTGAAAGGGCAGCAGGGCTGCTGGTGGCCAAGTGCTTAGGCAGGACTTCCCTCAGACCCTCTCTCCTTCTCATTCCAATCTCCTTCCTTCCTTCCTTCCTTCCTTCCTTCCTTCCTTCCTTCCTTCCTTCCTTCCTTCCTTCCTTTCCTCCTTTCTTTGTTCTCATTCCCATCTCCTTCCTTCCTTCCTGTTTCCCTCCCTCCCACTCAGAATGCAGTCAGCCTTGTGGGGCAAAATGGTCACCCAGGACATCAGGCCCTGCCCGTTCACCGCTTTCTGTGTGCGTGCCCAGGCAGGTTTGGCTTTTCGCCAGCTTTGCCTCACCCAGCCCAGCCTCTCCATGTTGTGAGGAGAGCGTACCACTGCCTGCCAAAACTGGGCAGGCTGGGGGCTAGGAGCTGTTGCGCAGGTAATGTGGACTCTCACACCACTCATAAAGTCACCTCCCCTGGAGCCCACAGAGCCGGGTGTGTGAAGTGGGCAAGGGCCAATTGCTGGTCACCTCCAGCTGATGCTGCCTTTCTTCATTCCTCATGGAGGGTGACCCCTCCCCAGCTGCATTTCTTCCCTGTTTTTTGCTGCCACCTGTGTGCATGCTTGGCACAGATGGCTGCCACAAAGTTGTAGATCAGTTCCCGGATGGCTTGTTTTATATCCTCTCCTCTCTCCTCCGCCTCCTTCTTCTCTCTTTGGTGCAGGTCCAGCTGACACCTCCTCCCAAGGCTGCATCTTTATTTCTCTCCCTCTCCCACTAAAACTGCCTCCTTTTATATCCTCTCCTGTCTCTGCCCTCTTCCTCCTTTCTCTTCCGGGTGTGCCGGAAGTGCCTTTGTCTTGCCTCAGCAGCCCTGCAGCTTCTGATGACTCTCTCAGGGCAAGTCCTAGCTGCGCTGCTTTAGCTTGTTCCCTCCCCCTGCTGTACTTGGCTAGGCTAGACAGGGTCACGTACCACCTCCCAGGTGCCAATGTACCACCGGTTGAAAAGCCCTGTCTTAGAAGTTATGTAGAGATATGTACTTCTTTCCAACATCAAAATCAAGGGAAGCTCTGATTGGCCAAAATATTCTACATTTCCTACTAAAAGTGATTTGTGAAAAAAAACCCTGGCTTTCTTTCAGTTATGAAACCCTTGATACATTTTTGAAATTAAGTCTTATTGTTAAAAAAGACAATCAATATGCACAGCGAGCTTTGATCTTATATATTTTATAGGGAGAAAGGTAGGAAGAAATATCGCACATCTACAATCTGTTTCTGTCAATTGTGTCTTTTCTCTCCAGGGTCATTTGGTGGCCTTCCTGTGCCTTTCCTCATGCTTATGCTATGTACATTTATGACAAGTGTCCACATTCCATTTCTAGATAAAATCATTCAAGGAGAAGTGGATTAGCTGAGCAGTTTGCTGAACTTTCTGTCTCTTTGCACACTTTTGTTTGTCTTATGGAGAAATATGTTTGAGTCATTTAGACTTCATACCAGCCAATTATGATCACAAAGTGTGAAAGGCCACAGTAAAGTCTTCCTTGGAACTGTACTTGCAGTTTGACCCAGGCAAAAGGACAGGCAGGATTATGAATCCTGTTGTGAACATAGTTTTCCTGCCAGACAGCAGAATATTCCCAGTACAATTTTCTCATTTCAAACAGAATCATCCATGAAAGAGACATGCCTTTTTGGTCACATACACAGTCATATTACACCCTTTCTCCCTTTGCTGGAAATAGGATAAATTTGATCCTTTTGGGGGAAAAAAGTCAGAAGTTACTGAACTAAGTCTGTAGAATATATAATATAATTCTCATGGCCTGTTAACATTTGAGAATTTGGGAAGCTTGACAGTTCATTTAACTGAAATGGGAAATATGTGTTTCAAGAATCTGTTCTCTATAGGGGAAATTTAAAATATTCAACTGATAATTGTGTTAGGGTTAATTTTTGTTTCTTTGTGTTGTCAAATCTAATTTCATATATTTCTCTGAACAAGCTACTTTGTAATATCAGTCTTTATCCATCCTTCAGGCTCAACATAAAGATATTAATAGCATTTACAGTATAATCTTCATGTAATCTGAAATAAAAGATCCATGCAGAATCCTCTCAATGTTCTAGCACATTCTGTTTTGTAACATTTTTGTGGTCTATTCTAAGCATTGTTTTTTCTTTTATAATTTTTCTTTTAAAGCTGCTTCTTTTCGCATGATCTCAATGGCTTTTGCAGTTTATTCTTTTCATGTTTGAATGTTTGCATTTGAATGCTAAATGTTAATGAGAATTTATATCTTGGTAATTTTTAAATAAAAATATTGCTTTTGATTATTTCTGGTGAGATTTGTCTCTCTTTAAAAGATGGAAGGAAGCGTTGAATAATTTAGTCACGTATCTCTATGCTATTGAAATTATTTCACATTTTTTACTTTTCATGTATGAAAAGGCAGCCATGTCTCTTTCACACCCCAGGATAAAGAAGAAGGAGCCAGCAGAAGTGCACCCTGAAAGAAGTGGTAGCAATAATAGCTATAGTATTATCACTATCTCAAAGCAGGATGGAGGCAAATGTATGAAGACACAAAAGGTACCTGGGAGGAAAGGTTTGAGAACTTCTGCTTTCTATACCATAACCTTAGCTACTTGCTATAGGTCTTCTAGCATCCTTCCCCATCTTCTGGATTCTCTATCTGCTGCCAATTCTCAAGAAACACAACTATGACAGAGAAAATACAGTAGTCCTCTTTCTTTCCCCCCATCCTTGGGATCTATTATCTGTCTTAATATAAAGACTGACTTCTTAGTGTTCTTTGTTTTCCACTCTAATTTATGTCTTATATGTATATAGGTTGGTTTTCAGTTCTTTATATATTTTTGCTTCCTCCTGTGCCTGAATTTTTGGCTCCCAAAGCTAAGGCATGTCCACTAATACCTTCTTATCAGAGTCATTTGAGAGTTGGGCAGCATAAAAGTTGCATGTATTATTATTAAGATCCAAAACTAATCCTGTAAAGCAAAGAAAAAGGTTTATAGAGAACTTATACTGGTTTTCTCATTTCCCTAAAAACCTCACTATTTTATCTCATCATTAGCCATCACAAATTGTGTCTTACTGGTCCCTAAAATGTTATTTCCCCATTGAATTCTATTTATCCTTTGATTACTATTCTGTTCACTGTCCCTTTGGCATTTCCCTTTGACATGTTTTTATTGTACTGATCCTCTTTCTAAGATGTAGGTAATGCTGCCATTTTTGAAGTCCATGTTTGTGGGAAGCCTTACTACTTAAATGCTTCTATCTTAAAAGAGATTAGTTGCATTATTGTTCCTTCTGGACAGAACCTGTATTAACAGGCCAACAAATAGGTAGCAAGGCAATAAGAAAACTAGATTATGTCTGCCTATAGTCCAAAGGTAAGGTTTTACAGAATGGTTACAAATTGCTTAGCAATTCTGCACATAAGATAGATCAAAGAAACCAACAATCACATTTCTCTTTGGTATATAAAAGAAGGAAGCTGATTAAAAAAAACCCCAACCTACTAAAGATAAAAGGTGTCATTATGAATTATAACAGTCCAATGAACTTTTTTGGCATCTGTAATTGTCTAAAGTGAAGACTCTGGACTGATCAATTTAAATGATTTCTGTATGGTTTAATTTGGAGGATACTGGCTTGTCATTATATATTCCATACAAACATTACTATCCTTGAGTAAATTCCTATCACTGTAATTTAATTAGTGAAGGTATTTTGGCAGAACTTTGTGTTAAACTAATAATTATAGTATTTTATTCCTGATAGGTTTATTGGATTTTCAAGCCTGAGTAGTTTACCCAGAATCAAACCACAAACAAGTCTGAGCCAAGGTTTTCTAGGTGATTAAAATATAACTGAGTTCCTGTTTTATTTCAGACTTCTTAATATGGTTTTGATCAACTCACAGGTTTTCTACACTGATGTGGCAATCTTGATAAATTAAATAGGAAAAGTTAGCTATTTAAGAAATAATGAAATTATTTGTATAAATGCTTATTGAAACAGTTGCATTATGGAAATCCTCAAAATGTCAACTATTATTTTTTCTCTAATTATTATTAATAAGATAAAAATCAGATAAAATCAGCAAAATTCTCCACAAACACAATATCAAGACAGCCTTTGGCACCGACCAAAAAATAGCTAATATCTTAAGAAACCCCAAAGACAGGATCCATCTAGAAAACCAAGGAGTCTATGAAATACCATGGGAAATCTGCCCAGCCACATACATTGGACAAACTAATAGGAGAATAAATGCCCGCATCACAGAACACAACAACGCAGTCAGAAAAGAAGAAAAAACTTCCTCCCTCTTCCAGCATCTTAAAGCTACAGGACATGAAATTGATTTTGAAGGAACCAAACTAATCTCCAAAACTGAACACCACAACAAGAGAATAATTATGGAAGCCATTGAAATAGAAAAACACTCCCACAACATGAATAAACGTGATGATACCTCCCACCTACCAGACATCTGGAAACTAGCCCTAATCAACAAACGAGTCCTAGCCACAAAAACTGACACCGGACCCAGAACCGGCCCCCCTCTCTTTCACTGACGGGTGAGCTCCTGTGTGTGTTAACGGGTTGCTAACCGGGCGTATCTTTAGAATGGCTCCACTACTCGTTGTCCTCATTGCCCCCTCGGTACATATATGAGAGCGCAGGAGATACCCATCCCGTTTGCGCTCGCTATTACTCGCCTGTTCTCCCATTGATCGGGGCTATAAGTCTATTGCCGAGTCATTCACAAGGCACACCTCTGATGCATTTCCCCCATTCTTAAGTTCTATTGCCTCTTCCCTGCATCTATAGTCGTCCAGGGGGGTCCAGGTGCAAATGAGAGGCAAAAGCACTTGGACACCCCCCCCCCGGACGACTATAGATGCAGGGAAGAGGCAATAGAACTTAAGAATGGGGGAAATGCACCCATTTAAAAAAAACACACACACACACACAAAAAAAAAAACACACACACATATAAAATTAAGTTATATAAAATGTTCATTTTGAAAAGGAAAGCATTTTGAAGCAACACATTGAAATATTTAATATATCTTTAATTATGTTAACGTAAGCTTAATATCTAACAAACCTAGCATTCATAAGGGCTGACAAAATCCATAAATGCACATGATAGCTCTTATAATCTGTGCTAATAAATTTAGAAGGAAACAAAATATTTTTATGAAACCTGGCACATTTCATACACTAAACATGTTAAAGCATTTTAAATTGAGGATATTTTGCAGTTATTTAAATAATGTTCCCCAAAGCTTGAAGAATGGTTTATTTCAGTTTCTAAGAGTTAAATGGATCTCAAATCGTGACATATTTCAGATAATATCTTTTCCCTAATTTTAAACCATCATATGTTGTAAGAAATAAACAAGGTATTTTTCAATGCAGCATCTCAAGAAATTACAGTAAGTCAACTTTTTGATGGCTGTATGAAAATTTAAGGAAGAAACATGATTGATATATGAAGAAGTTCAGCGGTGGCACTGAGTAAGCAAAAAATTCTTTTGTTCATACAATTTAATAATCCTTTTGAATTCAATTTAAACCTTTATAAGATATCCCATGCTATTGTAAACGAAACATTAATCCTCAAAGGAATATTTTTAGGATATGTTAGGTACAGTGAATGGGGCAATTATTGAAAATCTATAGCTCTATGTGAAAATATTGTCTGCTCATAAAATCACACAATCTTTTATTTGTAAAGCATTTTCTTTCATCATTTTTTTCTGCTCATGCAGGTGATAGCACTATGGCTAGAGAGAAAAATGTTTGGGCCCATATAGAGCACTTGTCTGCAACTTCTTAAATTAATAAAGAATAAAGTTTTCCAAACATGAAAATATAAATCTCATTCTCCTACTCCCCCCAGTTGCATCTGCTGTGAACAAATCAATAATGATATTTAATTTTTATACTATCAAGGCTGGAAAAATACTTGTATAGTATTACTAATTGTCAAACTCAAAATATGATATGTTTGTTTAAATTGTCAAAAATCATTTTCCTCTGTATTAACATCTTATTTGGTGAAGAGTTCTGGAGAAATGAAAAATTTCTATGTGCCTTTGTTTCATTTTATTGAAATGATTATGTTGTTCTCATTGAATTCCTAGAAATAACCCAAAAAAAGAAGTTAAGCTACTATATGTTAAAATGAGGGGTGTGTGCCTGTGTTTTTATGTATGTTTAAGAATTTAACGAACTATGAATGTATATTATATTTTATGAATTGAGCAGATAACATGGTCACTCTGTCCTCACTTATAAGATACATTTAAAATATTAGAATTTCAATTAAATAGTAGCATTATTTATTTACAACTCCTATGCAGTTTCAGTCATGAGAATCATATGACTTACAAATGCTTTATAACAATCATAGAAACAAGCAAAATACACTCACAAAACACATACACATAAACGCACACAATTGTCTAACATCAATAATATTAAATGAAATAAAAGAAGCAGTACCTATACAAATCAAGGGAATATTTCACCATATTCTCATTTTCCAAAGTTGTATGCTCATTGCTGGTTATCAGTTGTAATAAATAGTCCAACATCATTGTAGTTTAAAATTTTTATAATATTTCCATATTTTGATTCAGAATTGTTGACTCTAGGAATATAAAATCCTTTATAGAAGGCCAACCCCCCCTCCGCTATTGAATGATATATTGAGCAAATCCATTTTCTGCATATGCATCTTCTGAAAAGCAGTGTATCAGACCTGCCCCAGTCTGATCCCTTAGGGAAGTCAAACTCATGACTCCATTTGGTTGAAGTGAAAAGGCACCTTTACTAAGAGATGCTGATTGCAGTAGTGTCAAGCAGAATCTAAAATTACTGCGCACCAATACAGAAAGAACCCCCTGGCTCCCCTTAGCCCTCCCCCCGTGGTCCGTCCATGCATAGCCAATCCAGCAGTGCCGAGATGTTATGAGAAACACTGAGGTGTTTGGGCTGGTGAAATTCCACTCTCAGGGCAAACAGCCTTGAAGATCCTTATGTGCCAGCAAGAATCAGATTCCAAAACACTCTGTTCTTTCTCAACTGTCAATTTCCCCTCCCAATTTTCCATCATAAAAGTATACAGCTTTCCCCCCCCCATTTGTTCCCCCCTCCCTTCACCAACTGATGACAGAACAACTGCAAGGCAGCAAGCCGAAGCTGTTGGATCTGATGCAACGCATCCTTATATAAAGGAGCAAAAATACAAACCTTAATTTCATGATTTGAATTATGGAAGTCAAATGACATTTCCAAATATTTTTCAGCTTGTCTTTTTTTAAATATATATTATGTTTTATCAATAGGAATAAAATACAAAACAAAAAAACAAAAAAACATACATCCAACAGTAACAAAAAACATGTACAAAAAAGGGAAAAAAGAAAAAGAAATGACCCCAAAAAATTTTCAGCTTTTCTTAATTGATTGTAAAATATTTTTCTTTGTAAGCTATAAATAATAAAGTCAGTTCTCTTTACCAGTGAAGATAGCAACATTTCCCTTTATTTATCCCTCTGCATTCAAGTGGAAAATCAATTATCATTTTGAAAGATCCATCTGTTAGGAACTGACATTTGAGTAATGTGAACCTCAGACATACACAAAATGAATGTTTTACACATGCTGAGTAATATTCTTAAATGGCCACTTTTAAGAAGAAGTTATGTTTACACACACAGAGAACAACATTGTTGTTTGAATATACAGTATAGCCTGCTCTTATTCCGTTGGCAAGGCTAAACAGCATGCTGATCATTAACTGTCTTTCTTAATCTCTTAGCCCCTTACAACATCTACATTAAGACAGTTAGTTAACAATAATACTTCAGTTCAATTAAACTGTTTTTAGAAAGGATTTCTACTGAAGTTAATGTTTCAATCATAAAGTAAGAAATAAAAGAATGATCTTGTTGAAATTAATAATTTTAGGGCAATGTTACATATTTCCTGCATATCGTTCCCCATGCTTTATTTACAACCTTAAAATAATAAACTTTTAAAATCACAAAACCAACGAACTGGAAACCAGGGCAAGATTTATATCTTGGGATCCCTCTTAGCAATATTGTTTGTTAAACTTATTAGTTAGCAAATAAAGGCTGATGTTTGATCCAAATAAAAGGATTGGATAGAAAAAAAAAGTCCTGCTGTATTAATAAAAAGTATTATTACATTAATGAAAAGGATTTTCATTGTACAGGTAGTCCTCCACTCACAACAGTTCATTTATTGACCAGTCTAAGTTACAACGGCATTGAGAAAAGTGACTTATGACCATTTTCACACTTACGACTATTGCAGCATCCCCATAGTCACATGATCAAAATTCAGATGCTTGGCAACTGGTACATATTTATGACGGTTGCAGTGTCCCGGTGTCATGTGATCACCTTTTGTGACCTTCTGACAAGCAAAGCCAAAGGGGAAGCCATAGTCATTTAACAAGTGTGTTACTAACTTAACATCTGCAGTGATTCACTTAACAACTGTGACAAGTAAGGTCATAAAATGGGGCAAAATTCACTTAACAAATGTCTCACTTAGCAACAGAAATTTTGGGCTCAATTGTGGTCATAAGTTGAAAACTTCCTGTACTTTATTCACAGGAGAGTTTTCTTCCTAACACTATCCACTGAATACAACCTGAAGCTTCAGGCTAAAAACTAAGAATGTTTTAAAAATGTCTCATATTAAACATTTTTAGTACAAAATAAAATTAATTGTTCTTATAAAACATTATGCTTTTAGCTAAAAAACAATTCAGAGATTATTAGTTTATTCCTTTTTATAAACCAACTACCAGACCTGGGATATGAAAGATTAGATAATTTATTCTGCCCCATAAATTAATTTTCTCTTGAGACTTATCTCAATTATCATTGATATCAAGGGTTGTATAATTTATGATCCAATCTGACACATAGCTGAAATATTGAACATGTTCTTGTGAGTCCACAAATAAAATATCAATTTTAATCACAATTACTAGATATACTATCAAAGCAAATGTATGTACTAGATAATTTTTCTCAGTAAGAAGAGAATACTCTATGGGTCGTCTGTCCAATGCAGTATAGCAAGGAATGTCACAGCAGCACACAAGATGACATTTGTGGTTTTAATTGCAGGTGCATTACACTTTTGATCTATGTTCACTTTATGGTCTACCAAGATATTCAGGCCTTTTTAACATGTGCTGCTGCCCTATATGGATTTCCCTTTTTGGTACTTTTTTTTCCCCTATGCAAATGAAGGATTTGGCATTTGTTCCAATTTAAAATTATCATATATGTTGCTGCCCATTGTTCCAGCTTGTCAAGAACCTCCTGTATCTTGATGCAGTCCCTTAAGGGCTTATCACAATTTTCCACAGTCAACTCGCCACAGCCAATTCACCATGGCCAATTCACTGTGGGACAAGAGTTACACTAATATCAAAGAAATGGTGGAATAGACTCATTTAAAAAAGGATGCAAAAGGAGGGACAGAATGAAATGTGAATGACGAAAATTAAAATAATTTTTATTTATTTTAAATAATTAAATTGAATTGTTAAATTGTCCCATGGTGAGTTGTCCTGCGGCAAGTTGGCCATGGTGAGTTGTCCCACAGCAAGTTGGCCATGATGAGTCGGCTGTGATGAATTGGCTGCAGTGAGTTGGCTGTGGCAAGTTGTCCCATTCTGGTCTCTTAAGATTTTTGCTGTCATCCTATCTATGTGTCATTCACAGGTTTGATAATCCTATTTTCTAATCCCTCGTTTAAACACCACAGTCCAGCCCATATTTTGTCATGTTCTTTATTGGTATCATGTGGGAAATATGCACCAATGTTTTGTTGGAAATCAAATAAAAGATTGGTTCCAGTAGTATCTGAAATTGCAAGGGCAAGCTATGGTTTGTTTGTTTTTTTACCAAGTAACAAGATATATGAACAAGTAAAATTACTTTATGTGGATTCCAGTTATTGGTTCTTTAAGTCCAATATTATCTGTTTGAATATTCAGAAAATATGGGGAGAAAACTTTCCAAAAGATTTGCTGCCCATTGTTCCAGAACAAAAGATCATTTTTTGGGAAAGAGAACATAAATTTATTTCTATCTTATATGTAAATGAATTCTTGCCGTAATGCTTAAGTATGAGATAGAAAGCTAGACACGAAGAGAAATATCTGGAAAAGCATGAAAGTCCTGTATCAGTATTGCAATTAATGCATTGATTAGACCAGGGCTTTTCAACCTTTTCACCCATTGTACCACTTTTAGGATATGGCAATATCAAGTACCACCAGTCGCCTAGCAAGGTGTCAAAAACTTGATGACCCCCCAAAAAAGGGAAAAAGTGATAAAGTACAGGTAGTCCTCGACTTACAACAGTTCGCTTAGTGACTATTCAAAGTTACAATAGCACTGAAGAAAGTGCCCCCCAAGGCACAGCCAAGCAAGACACCTGCCTGCCTGCCTGCCTGTCTTCCTCCTGTCCGAGGTTTCCATTGTTGTGAGCATTTCTGCTGAGGATTGGCAGCGCGGGTGGGGTGGGGCTCAGTAGAAGCGCTTGGATCAGTGCTGAGCTCCAGCTGGAGCCTGGCGCTGATCCTGGCGCTTCTGCTGAGTCCTGACAGCCCTGTAGCTCCAGCCATCTCTTGCTCAGGCTTGTTTGGTGCTGTCACCGGTTCAGTTCATTCCCCCCCCACTACCATTTTTCTAGGATGGTCGCGTACCACCTGCCAGGTGCCAATGTACCACAGGTGGTACCCGTACCACTGGTTGAAAAGCCCTGGATTAGACTGCCCTCACAACACCCTCCAACATAAGTGGTGGTGTGCAAATTATTTTTTGTACAAAATTAAACAAGAAGCCTCCTTCCAAAAAAGAAAATACATGTATCAGGTACTTTTGTATTCCTTCCATTCCTATGTCTTTGATTTGATGATATATTTCATAGACAAGTGGAGATTTTTTTTTATTTTATGAGACAAATACTTTAACTCATGTTTAGGCATGCTTAAATATTAAAAGTATATCTCTCTATTCTGTACCTAATATTGCATGCATACTTCTGACCTTCTATGAAGTACTAATAATCTAGACAGACTGTAACTGAATGCATTTATTGGAATTAACTTGTGGCTAGAGGGAAGGCCATTAAAAATGGTCTTTCAGATTGGCTATTTGTTTCATGATCACTGTGGTTTTATTTTATTTTGCTTCCTACGAGAAATACAAGATGTAAGGAAAATGTAAGAAAAGAGCATATGGGAAAATGTTACTTTATCCTCTAGTTAATTATATAATTAAAAGCTTTAATAAACTTGGTGCTTATTGATTTTTTTAAATGATTCATTCTTAGAAAGCCCCTGAGCCGTTTAACAAAAAACGTTTGGGATTATTTTTTGAAAAAGCTGAAGAGTAGTCTTTGTTGCACTGTCAACCTACATTCCTAAAATTGACAGCTACCTCCCAGACACAAAGTACACAAATTTCTCGAGCAAGTTTTCTGAATGCGACATGCTCCAACTCAAATAGGCAGGAAGACATTCTGTCAGACTCAGAAACTGAAGAGAGAAAACTGATGGATCGTAGACCAAAACAACACTAGATAATCATATGGCTGAAGCAGCTGCCAGACACAATAAATCAGAACTTATGGGTGTGGATCAAATAATGAACACATACTGACAGAACACCAAGCCCAAGAACTCGCCGGCAGCTAAGCAGGAAAGAGCAGAGGTGATTAGCCTGTTTCCTCAAGAAGAGAAGGCAGGAAATCCCTAATTCATTCTAGTAACCTTGGCTATGTGGGAAAAAAACTTCTAAATTCTTTTCTTTTTGTTGGAAACAGCTCTTCTGTTTTGGAACTTTATTCCTCTGGCATTTTATTCAAAATGCCTCTTGTTCCCCACCTAGACTTGGATCCCCAACTAGACTCTAGGACCAATTTGTGTAACTCTCCGGTTATAGACTTTTGGACTGCTTCAGACTGTTCTCATGTCTCATCCCTGAAAAGTCCTGTTAGTGATTTGGGTACTGCTTAAGCTACAAAGTAGCAACTAACTCCTTAAAATTAATATCCTTAGTTACTCTCTGTATATTAATGTGCCTCTGAAATTTATTTTCTCTGCATTAGCTCAGTTATGGGGTTTCACTTGAAATTTCTTAGTAATATCACTTTCTTTAATTAATATAAACCTGCCAAAATCTTATTACCTGCTTCAAAATTTTAATTTTCCTTTATATTTTTCCATTGGAGGGTCTTTTAAAATGAAGATTGCAATTTGAATAACTCCATATTTTTTATTAGTTTCAAACATTTGTTGCGTAATCTATATACTATTAAAACTCTTGTTGTCATGACCTTTAATCATAGGGCAACAATTTTTGAATCAAGGCAACTCAAATGGGATAACTTATAGAAGAGATCACCAACCTTTCTCGGTTGGCGGACCGTAGGGAAAGAGAGGGGCAGCATTTTACACATGCGCATGCACGCATGCGTGAACGAGGCCACAAGCACACGCATGATGCAAACGGCAATGCTAGCACCCATGTGATACTCGCTAGCCCTGCCCTGTTCTTGCACGGCATGGCGTCCCGTTTTTGCACCCCACAGTATGGCGGCATCCCATTTTCATGGCCCGAGACGTGGCGGCATCCTGTTTTCATGCCCCAAGGTGCAGTGGTGTCCCATTTTTGCACTCCACGGCCACAGCGCTAGCATGAGAGGGGGATGCGTACGTACACACACATGCACTGGCCAGCCTGTCCCATGGCCCAGTAGCCAGCAGGCCAAGGACCAGTAGTGGACTGTGGCCCACAGGTTGGGGACCTCTGACTTACAGAATGTGTCCAAAATCCAGTATCCATGTCTCCGAAGGAAATGAAATTTGAGGAAGTTGTAGCTGCTTCAGTGCTACTGAGCTGCTGAGCTATCACAAGATCTTCATTTTCAACATTTTGTGACAGTTTCCCAGGAACAGGGAAGAAAGAACCCCCATGAAAAATAACTACCAACTCCAAATTACTCATCTACATGCTGGAAATGCAAATTGGCAACAGGGACCTATTACCATATGTGGTGGGAGTGCTCAANTTCCATTACTGGTGTGAATCAAGGAGGACTGTCCGGGTTATAATCTAGTGTTAAGATAGAAATATATATAATTGTATGTTAGTAACTAGAGAAATGAATTAGATATTGTATAAAAAAGTATGTATGTATATATAGAGAGATAAAGAATTATATGTAAGAAGAGGATCAAATTGTTAGAAATACCTATACTGGAATGTTATGTTATGTCCACTTTTTTTTAACTGTATTATAAATAAAAAACTTAAAAAAGAAAAAGAAAAATAACTACCAACATTCATAACAAGACAGGAAGCAGAACTAGAACATAGAGAATATAGAGATGCCAGGTGAAGAATATTAAATCTCCAACTTTTTGCCCTTTGGGCAGCAGCTGTGCTATTACTGTATATGTAACAATCCACTGCATTTTACAAAATGACACAGTTGGAAGGGACCTCGGAGGTCTTCTAGTCCAGCCCCCTGCTCAAGCAGGAGGACCTTGTTGTGGCTCCGTCCGGTGGGTCCCTCTCATCAGAGGAGGAAGGCTCTGAACATGAAGGAGAGGAGATGGCCAGGCCTCCCTCTCCAGGCCCTTCCCCTCTGGTGAGGCCTTTGGTGCCTTCCGACGGAGAGGAGTTTGGCCAGGAGCCCGGTGTTTCTGGGATTGGCCAGGAGCCCAGTGTTTCTGGGATTGGCCAGGAGCCCGGTGCTTCTGGGATTGGCCAGGAGCCAGGTGCTTCGGGGATCAGCCAGGAGCCAGGTGTATCGGACTCCGACGAGGATACGGTTGCGCAGCAATTCCCCCGGCGCCTGGAGGAAACAGTCTATCTAGACCCGCTCCAGTCGGGCTTCAGGCCAGGGTACAGCACAGAAACGGCATTGGTCACATTGGTGAATGATCTCTGGAGGGCCCGGGACAGGGGTTATTCCTCTGTCCTAGTTCTTTTGGACCTCTCAGCGGCTTTTGATACCGTGGACCACGGTATCATGCTGCGGCGCCTGGTGGGGTTGGGAGTGGGAGGTACCGTTATGCAATGGTTCTCCTCCTTCCTCACCGACCGTACGCAGTCTGTATTAGCAGGGGGACAGAGGTCGACCCCAAGGCCCCTAACTTGTGGGGTGCCACAAGGGTCGGTCCTCTCTCCCCTATTGTTCAATATTTATGTGAAGCCGCTGGGTGAGATCATCCGTGGCTTTGGGGTGGATTTCCATCAGTACGCTGATGATACTCAG
>NW_015386656.1:588343-607307 GCF_001527695.2 Protobothrops mucrosquamatus | reverse complement strand
AAATTAAATCTTTGGTAGAGAAGCAGGAAAAAAGAGTCAGCTGGAAAGCAGGTAGCAGAACTAGAGGCAGCTATAAATGCATAATCTAGAAGGAGGACCATAATTGGGCTGAAGAAGTTCTAGTCAGCAAACCAGAATATGATGACACTGAGACTGATTACCATAGTGACAAGCAGAGAATAGGCAGTGGTGAAAAAAAACCTGTCATGGTTCTGAGCAGGAGAAAAATTGTAGAAAGCAGCCAGCTGCAGACTTTTGAATAGGAGGGTCTTTAGAAGAAAGCCAAGCCACCAACATTATTTTAGAACAAGCAAATAAGTTATATTCCCTTTTTCCTTTCTTCTGTGTTTGGAATAAAGAAATAGTCCTAATGAAAGTGCAAGTGTAGTAAAAAGAGAAATGAAAGGCTAATAGGGAAAACAATATAAAGGAAAGTATAAGCAAGACAGTTAATGGTTATAAATCCCAGCAATACGTTATAGCATGTTGAGATGGAACAGTGTGAATTTATGTTGAGTTTTGGCAATTTCAAAAGGACTATCATTACAGAATTATTTATTGGATATGGAAAGCACCCAACTCCAAGATAAGAGGATTACAATTTAAATGAGAAAAACAAAACAAAGAATTTAAATCCCACATAACAAAACTGATGGGGCTCCACGGGGACCCTATTCAAAGGCTTGGAAGAAAAGTCAGTTTTTCAAAGACCATACATCATAAGGGTAAATCCCAAACTTCAATTATTTATAACCCTTCGATAACAAATTAGAACAGTAGTATTGTTATTGACATCATTTCTTCCTGTTACATTTTAAATTAGTTCCCCAGAAAGAGAACACCTGCCCTGATGTTGAACTTGGTCAAAACTATGGCCACTTATCTCTGTTTTTTTCTCCCTCAGAGCCATAGTTTCTATCCCTTTAATATAATATAATTTTATGAGTATTTCACTATATAATGATGAAATATATTTCATCATTATATAGTGAAATACTTATCTAATGAAATAATGTTTAAGTGATCTACCCCCTGAGTGTCAGCTTCATGAAATAGATTACTAGTCAGAGTATCACATTTGCCTTTATGCCATACCACCATGTAGGGTTTCATTGAGATAAACCAGTGTTTCTCAACCTTGGCAACTTTCAGATATGTGGATTTCAACTCCTAGAATTCTCAGCCAGCAAGGGAAGTTGAAGTTCACAGTTGCCAAGGTTGAGAAACACTGAGATAATTCCTTGATTATGAACAAAATTTTATAATTGTGTTGCGAGGGACCAGGAAGGCCAGGCCAGATTCCACAAGAATGCCTGCAACTCTATTGATATCGCCTGTGTTGAAAGCCTGACAGCATTTTCCTTCTCTTTTTCTTATACTCAAGGGGGTTAAATGCAGCTTACCTCAATTTCCTTATAATGGCTTTTCTCCCTGTCCTATACTTAAATCATGTTTTTCTAATTGTCATCATATTGTTTCTACAAGGTCATTTCTATGGTTTTCTACATTAGTGTCTAGTATCTGTATAATTTGTACTATAAATCATTAGAAACATATAATGTGAGGGTTGGAAGTGACCTTGGAGCTAATCTAGACCAACCTCCTGTATTATTATATTCTCAATAGATGTCCATATAGCGTTGCTTAGATACATCCAGCAATAAAGACTCTACCTCTTCCGAATATAGTGTTCTTTGTTAATAAGCTCTTACCAATA
This sequence comes from Protobothrops mucrosquamatus, assembly GCF_001527695.2. Lineage (NCBI taxonomy): Eukaryota > Metazoa > Chordata > Lepidosauria > Squamata > Viperidae > Protobothrops > Protobothrops mucrosquamatus. Next base: position 605,590 of record NW_015386656.1, on the reverse strand, counting down.
AACAACAATCCACTAAAACAAGAGCTATATAAAACAATAATTATCTAAAACCATTATATAATAATTAAAAGGATTAAAAACTATAACAGCAAAACTAAAACAGAAAAATAATAAGTGAAGGAGTAATGTTAATAATATAATAAGGGACCCACTTCAATATTTCATCTGTCTCCATTATATCCCTTCTTTCTTTCACTTCAGTGGTGCTAAACGTATGTTATAGGAAGCTCATCCTTGAGTCCAGCTTCTGGTTTCCAACTAGGAAACTATATGATAGACTTTCCATTTATTGGCTTGTATTTCATTCAGTGGATCTGTTTGCCTGCAGCTTTTATAGGATTTGCTGCCCATGAAATTCTACATTCTAGATTTGCTAGTATAGGACATATACTGGCTTCCTAGCAATTTGGAAACCTTCAGAAGAAGACCTGATGTAGCCAGCAGCTGCCTTTCATGGGACCAGACTGGGCACACTCATCAGCAGTGGGTCAAAGAAGACAGTGAAGGGAATCTGGGGCAGTAAGGCCTACAGATTGCAGGGCTTCAGGGGCAGTTGGGGCTTTGCACTGTAGCATTGGAGTGGCTAGCCAGGGAAAGGGGCTTGAGGCACCACTCCTTGACAGAGGTGGCAGCACCAGCAGTTCTGGGTGAAGTAGAGGTGTGGGGCAGTGGAAGCCAGCTGAGACTACTGAAGTCTTTGTGCCTCTACTTCAACCCCACTGCTACCACTGCACTCACGAATGCTGTCACTGCAATAGCAAAGAACAGAAGCCACCGGATAGTCCCATTTATTCAAAGTGTCTCTGGATCTTGTACCCATGCGCAGTCTATTCAATTAGAGAAAACCCACAGAACCATCAATAACATTTTTAAAGGAATCCAGTTTATTAGAGAAGAAGAAAACAACAACTCGCTACCCTTCCTGGACATCCTGATCATCAGAGACCACAATGGCAAACTAGAAACGCAAGTCTACAGAAAAACCACCCATACTAACCAGGTGCTCCACTACCAAAGAAACAACCTAACTTCCCACAACAGAACGTGCATAAGGAGTTTATTTAGACAAGCCCAAACACATTGCAGCAAGGAATAGCAGAAAAAGGAAACAGAGCATCTATACAACATATTCCAACAAAATAGATATCTATGTAACTTCATCAAAAAGTCCCTGACCACTCAACCCAATACAGCACAACCAGCACAAATCCTAAAAAGAATTACATTGCCATATATCAAGAATATCTCAGAAACCACCAACAGACTACTACAACCACACGTAATTAGCATAGCACATAAGCCAACTAAATCCCTTCAAAACATCCTAAGCAGACCAAAAGACCCAACAACCTCAGAAGAAAAAACAAGAATCATCTACAATATATAATGTAAGGACTGCAACAACCTCTATGTAGGACAAACAGGCAGAAGACTGGCAGAACACATCCATGAATACCAATTAGAAGTCAGAAGACATGATGAAAATTCTTTCACAACATATAGACAGATTTAACCATAGTTTCAATTAGGAAAATATGACCATCCTAGACCAAGCCAAGTCCAAAAATGCCAGGGAATTTTTAGAAGTCTGACACTCTGACAAATCAGCCATCAATAGACACATAGACATTAACAACATCTATAGCCTATGCAAAAGGGACGCTTGTTGTTGTTAATTGCGAAGTCGTGTCCAACCCATCGCGACCCCATGGACAACGTTCCTCCAGATCTTTCTGTCCTCTACCATCTTCTGGAGTCTATTTAAGTTCATGCCTATTGCTTTGGTGACTCCATCCAGCCACCTCATTCTCTGTCGTCCCCTTCTTCTATTGCCCTCAATCTTTCCCAGCATTAGGCCCTTCTCCAGTGAGTCCTTCCTTCTCATTAGGTGGCCAAAGAATTTGAGTTTCAACTTCAGGATCTGGCCTTCTAAAGAGCAGTCGGGGTTGATCTCTTCTAGGACTGACCGGTTTGAACGCCTTGCAGTCCAAGGGACTCGCAGGAGTCTTCTCCAGCACCATAGTTCAAAGGCCTCAATTATTTTGCGCTCAGCCTTTCTTACGGTCCAACTTTCGCATCCATACATTGCAACTGGGAAAATCATGGGCTTGACGCTAACCCAGGCCAAAAAGGAACAAAAAGACCCAAGCACCTCTCCACCATCAATCTGCACCCAGATCAGCATAGATTAACTCCAAGGTTAACATCAGACTGACAATCAAGTAAACAATACCCCAAGCAAGAAACTGCCAAAGAAGCAAACAGCAAACAGCCCAACCAAAGAATCTCTAAGGCCACCCCCACCAACACTGACAGGCAAGTCATTAGAATAAAAACTGACAGCAAACAGCACTCCTTACTAGCACTGATGATGTTACCTAGTTAGGGTAATGAAACGTATGCAATGAAACAAGCAAGCTCAGAGAGCACCAAGGACTCTTCAAATCTATTCAACAATTGTCATACTTGCTATTTTAAGTGAATTAAAAATAATGTTCTCTGGCAGTGATATCACTCAAAATATTCACTGTATAAGTTACAATTATCTGTTGGTGATGGTGGATTGATTTTTTTCCACAGTTCCAGGTTTATCACTAGGCATTCATTTTCATTCATTTCTTGCCTGAAATAAGGATTTTCATAATTCATCCACTTTTTATACTCAGTTTGAAAGCTATTAGATTCCACTGAAGTCCTAGCAAGTATTAGGGCTCTTGTTTATGGGTCAAATTCAAGTTCTGAACCTAATTACAAAAGAGATTTATGAAAGATATTGAGATGCAGATGTAATTTTTATCTTATATTATCTTATATTTTCTATTTTAAAATAGATTTTACATTTGGGAGGCAGAAAAAAGAATGTTTAAAAGTTCAAATCAAACTACTATTATTTGGTTGATTGACAGAGTTATAGGCCCCAAAACGTTCCATGGAAAAATTTTCACTTTTAGATTTGGCAGTTTCAAAGTTGCGTTGTTTGCTTTTCAGATAATTCCTCTTAACAATGAAGAAGCATATGAAATAAAGAAAGAGACTTATTTGACATCTAGATTATCTTCTTCTGGCCCCAGGCAACCATCTTTTTGTATTTTTTTTGTACTTTAGGAAACATTATAATATTTTAGAACTTTAAAGTACATTGTAATTATTTATTATTTTATTACAAGTTTCAGATTGTTCCCAACATTTCAATAAACATTTTTGCCACATTGAAAGCTGTTATTTCCTTTAAATGCAAATTCAAATGTCATAAAATATACTGTAGTTATTTTTTTCACATCAAATAATATAACTCAAATACTAATAAAGACAAATCATATGAGACAAATACAGTAATTCCAATAAATTGCAAAACATCAAAAATTCCCCCAAAACTCCACAACTCTACTGATTGCAGATGTTGGCCTATCTCTCTCAAATACACGTCTTATTTATACATCTAAAATGAATGCACATTTCTTTCTAGGGGGAGGGAAATACAGGTTTCTTCATGTGGAGGAGGCCCCAACCATGTTCACTCGATATCTCACATGAACAGATAGAGTAATATTTTTATCTGTTAGAATATAATCCCCAAGTTGTTTCAGCACTTGGGATTCCATTGCCAAAGCATTTATTTCAAAGAGTGAAAGGAATGAAAAATACATTATAATAGCATTTTGAATTAATGTTCTCTCCTGAGCCTTTTCTGACCTCTGAAGGAATGGCAGTTCTTTTTTCTGATATTATAAAATCTGATAAGAGATATTAATTTCTAATGAAACCAGCTGTGTTTTAGGTATCATTCTGATTTCTGGCCTGCCCAATACTCAAGAATGTGTACACAGGTATCCCTATGAGCATGCATGAATAGCGGGGACTTCCAATTTATGAAATGAACAGACTTATTTGACATCTAGATAATAATAATAATAATAATAATAATAATAATAATAATAATAATAATAATAATAATAATAATAATAATAATAATAGTAAAGTTGGAAGGGACCTTGAAGGTCATCTAGTCCAACCCCCTGCTCAGGCAGGAAACCCTATACCATTTCGGACAAATGGCTGTCCAGTCTCTTCTTAAAAACTTCCAGTGTTGGCACATTCACCGCTTCTGGAGGCAGGTTGTTCCACTGGTTAATTGTTCTCACTGTCAGGAAGTTTCTCCTTAGTTCTAGATTGCTTCTCTCCTTGATTAGTTTCCACCCGTTGCTTCTTGTCCTGCCTCCAGGCGCTTTGGAAAATAGCTTGACTCCCTCTTCTTTATGGCAGCCCCTGAGATATTTGAACACTGCTATCATATCCCCCTCGTCCTTCTCTTCATTAAACTAGATTATTTGAACACTGCTATTATGTCCCCCCTCGTCCTTCTCGTCATTAAATTAGATTATCTTCTTTGGGCCCTAGGCAAATATATTTTTGTATTTTTTTGTTCTTTAAGAAGCATTGCAATATTTTAGAACATTAGAGTTATAACATAAATTGTGGTTTTATACTGAATTTATTATACTCTTGTGTGTAGTTTTTTTATGCCACCCTAACTTATTGTACACAATTAAAAGAACTGTCACTGGGCAGTATAAAAGTTCCAGATTAAATAATAATAATATGAATATGTACATACCCATGCTTTTTCCTCTGTGAGACTGTTTAGATGTATTGTTTTCTAATCAGAAAGTGTTAACTTCAAGAAATGAACAGAATTCCTGCAAAAGAATTATGAGAAGATAGTTTTGCATGCTTTGTGGAAGACACAGATTTAAAGAGAGCAAAAGAAACGCCAATTCTTTGCAGTAGTAAATTTAATTTATTAAAAGAAAGATTTCAACAAGGCACAAAAACCATTAAATGGATCATTTTCTTCCTTTGCGTAAAGTTAAGACTCTGTGATATCAGCTTTTCAAATTGTTTTAGTATTTTCCACTGCAGAGAAGATTCTAACGAGGAATGGTAAATTGACATCTCGCACCTAGTGGGAGGTATTACAGCTGAACATGCATCTTAATGCTAGATCTGGACCACCACCACCACCAAAAAAAGAAAATCTCTCTAGAGAAAAAAAAGATCTTGAGCTTGCTCATAAGTACTCCAGACAGCTGTTTGTTTTGTGCAAGTAGACGTCAGAAATGATATTTTTGTGATCTTTTGCAAACAGCTGGGAATCACGAGATTCCACTGAGCTCAGAGACATTAATGTAGGTTTTATGGGCCTAAAGTTTGACCAAACCTTCCTTTTTTTAATCAATCTGAAGAACAGACTGCTTATTAAAGATTGAAAAGTTTCAGAAAGGCAAGTCAAATTGTATTCATTGGGTGAATTTTGCTTCAATTCTTTAAGTAAGAAAATTACAAGTTTAAAGTTTTTCAAGTTTTTCCCCAAAAATATAATGGGATGTTGATTACAGAGTTGATTTTAGAAAGCTTTAAATGGATTAAGGTTTTAGAAGGATTTAAATCAAAGAACAACTTTGAAGTCAATTAAAAGAGTCCTTTCCCATGGGAAATGTCTGTTTATATTTGGAAACAACTGATAACACAACTTTGAAGGTTGCACACTAGATATCATTAGGAGGAAATAAATGTGTCAATGACTACCTTAAGGGAGATTTATGATAAGTGGGCCAACGATGTAATCATAGAGTTATCTGTTATATTGGAATTGGAAGAAGTGATTGAAAAGAAGCAAGTTACATTGAATAAAACTGAAATTTATTTGAATGTGAATTTAAAAATAACAGCCAATAAGAAAGAGATGGAAATAACAGATTTACAAATCTGACTTAATAATTACAAAAGACACAGAAGTATTAAACCAGAAGAGTGATAGGATAACTGTCATGGTTCTGACAGAAGTTCTTCAAAAGAACTTTGAGGCATTGTTTTCCTTAAAGAATATTTTATTCGAGAAACAAAGTATCGGCACTACATAGTTGAAGCCAAAAACTGAATTCCCCTCCCCTGGCACAAAGTAGCAAAGTGCAATTCCCTCCTCCAATTAACAGTCATAAATCACATTCCCCAATTAACTTGAAACACGGGCTTTCTCCCCATATCTCCTGCCTGCCAAATTTCTATCAATTCTGAACCTAATAACCTTGGGTTCCCACAGCTGAGTTATTATTGTTATGACTAGCTGAACTCTCATCCACATTCCCCCTCCCAGGATCAACGAACTCTAAAAGCGATAAAGAAAAGATGGCTACATTTCCATCTGTTGTCAAAGCAAGAACATCTGATGTTAGCATGTAAATCTCTACATTGGATTTACAACAAGGATGTCAAAGATTTTGTGAGAGGAAATGAGGAAATATGAACAGTGATGTGGATAATGTTCTTTTACTGGAATTACAAAAGGGGTTTGGTAAAGATATCAATGATTCTGAGGGAAGAGATAATGAGGCAGATGTTAGAATGTTGAGGACTTGGGAAAGAAGAATACAAACCCAGTTTATTTGATTACAGTTAATACAATTGAGTTGCTATTTTTGGCAATATTTAATGGGTTTTTGTTGTTTAGGATTGTAGGACAATTTTAAAATTTTTGCTTAGTTGAAGAGAGGAAATAAGGGAGATATGGTTAACTAGAAATGGAGATATAAATATAAAGGGAAGCTTTCAAATAGGGTTTAGCAGATATAGTAGTTTGTAATATGCTGCTAACCGTTAATGCTCTCTTATGGAATGCCATGTTTAATTTTAGGATGCTTGGTCTGGGGCCATAAGTATATTTCAGCTATTTAGAGAAAGTCTGAACGCTATAAAAAATTTCAAACAAATATGCTTAAGAATTAATGGAAAAACAGACACTTTACTATCAATTTACTTTACTTTCCTGCCAAACTATTATCAATTAGAACCCTCAAAATTTGATTTAGCCATCAGAGATTACTCAAAGCTTTTCACCTGCATACCATCCAACGATATCAAAATGTATAACTGTTCAAAGCCCACCAAAATAATTTGTGCATGTGCGGTAGAAAAAAACCCAAAAAACCTCTCCTATACCATGATAATAAAATATAATCATATCAAATTAAATGCCTAGCAATAAGCTACTCCTTCATAACAGCCACTTCCCTCTGATGTAAAAATGCTGTCTCTTTAGAAGGAACTTCATCTGATGGACTCTTCTTTTTTGAAGATCTATTAAACTTCTTTCCAAAAAGAGTTTTGAATACTGATTTCTTTATTAATATTTTTCCATAGGTATATTTTTGTCATCTTAATATTTGCACTGCAGTCAGTCAAGTTGCTTTTATCTTATTTATTTTACAAAAGTATAAGTGATTTTTTTGAGATAACTTCAGGTTAAATATTTTTCTGCATTAATCATTTCCTTTAAATGCATTCATAGATTCCTTTTTTTCATTAACACGTTTCTAATGTAATTACTGTATATGTTTATGAACATTTGCATCTGCATTCTCATATTCTCTGGCCCTAATACTGTTGATTAGGCAAACTTGTATAACTATATGTAGATTAGGCAAATGTATGTCAGCTTTCCCCAATACTCAGCACCAATCATGCAATCTTATATAATCATCATAGAGGGAGGTAAATATATAGTATATCGTTTTGAAAGTAGCTCATAAATAGACAGTGGCAATATGTCCTAGAATATGCATAAGCAAACGAATTAATATATGAATATTTTAATGATCAGGATTGTAAATCTCAAAAGCTAAATATGAAACCTAGTTAAAGTTGAGAGCAAACACTTAGAAAATATTTAATGTCAAGTTATGAATATACAGTTTTATTAATAGCTTCATTATTATCTGCAGATGCTGGCACAGCAACAAGTCAATAACTATAATTGAAACTATTTAATGGGAGGCTTTATGATCTTAGCAGATAGTAGTTCAGATTGTTAAACTGATACAATGCTTAAGAGGTTTGAGACCATTTTGTTACAATCTTTGCTTCCTCAGCAATCTTTGCTTCCTCCAGTTTGAAGAATTATGGCAATTAAGAATTTGTTTCAGATAGATAAAGGATGAGATAAAAAAATCTAAATATAGTTGCATAATGAGAAAAAAAATATTCCAGTGCCATGCATTAATGATGGCAAATATAAAACTGAGACTGCAGAGGCAAAGGTTTCCTTGGATATTTTTTAATTTGGTTTTCGCTTTCTTAGTGATAGGGGATCTTTCAGGCATAAAAATATAAAATCAAGTCAACAATACAAAGCTGAAGAAGAAAAGATGTTTAGTGGAAAACAAAGAAAGAAACAAGGTCTCTTGCATACTGGAAGTTTCCCTGTCAGATATCACACAAAATTGTCTGATACTAAATCTAGCCACTAGCTATATTTTGGTGACAGGCAGCAACTGCCCCCATGTCCTCAAGGGAACTATTCATTTTTTTTGGTCATTTTATGTATAAACCTTGGAGTTTTAGGACACAGTGGGGAGGAAAAAGGGGGGGAAAGGGAGGGGAAAGAGAGAAAAAGAATAGACTTCCTCTGCTGCAGTAGAAGGAAGCATTAACATTGAACCTCAACTTTTTACTTTTCCATAATATTATAATATTCTATAACAACAAATGAATCTAATCAGTAAAACCCAAAATCCCCCCGTTTTTTAGTCATCAAATTTTTGACACCTTGCTAAGCACTGGTGGCACTCAAATATTGTCATGTCCTAAAAGTGGTACAATCTGTGAAAAGGTTGAAAAGCCCTGAATTAGAGGGTTGAAGGGAGAAGTTGAGATAAGGGGAATTTTGGTCATTAGATTTAAAATATTTGGAAATTAGTTGAAAATAAGAATTTTAATTATTATGAATATGTTTGATTTATTGATTAACCCAGACAATATATATAATGGTTTGTTAAAGGGGATATTATATTATTAAGTAGATGATTTAATATGGTGGGAAATAGATAACTTTTAGGAAATAGAACAAGACTATATTCAAATAGATAAAATGTTAAATTGGAATATTGATGGGAAATTAAAAATTGGGAAAAAATTAATAACAGGACATGGATTGTTTATGAAGATTGAATGTAAAAGTAATTAAGATATGTATAAGCTAAAAATTTATTGATAAATGTTTTTACTGAGTTGATATAATAAGAACTGTATTAGCTTAAATACGAGACAGTAGATATTAAGGGAAAAAGAGAGGAAATACTTGATGTTGTAACTTGAGATTTGTACTAAAGATTTTTATATTTTATTGAACTATTGATTAACCCGGCCACCATGTTGCTTTTTAAATACTTAAATGTAAAATTGGAAAATTAATAAAATATTATTTAAAAAAAGTTTACCTAAAGCATTATTCCATACAATACTTACATAACCTCCTTTCACTTTCCACCCACCCATCAATGTGGAAACAAATCACAATCAGAAATCAAGGACAAGGATAAAGTTAGACATGGATGCTATAAATGTCAGCATTTCAAACACTTTATCCATATATATTTTTTCCTTTCCACATCTGGAGCAAGGGGGAGGGAGCAAGCAGGAGGAGGAAAGCCTGATTGGCTGCGTTTAAAAAATAACCACATTTTTCAGCTGAAGTTAAGCATTTTTATATAATCTACTAGTTCAGAAGAATCAGTCCCATGAAGGAGTTGTATTTGTGCACAGGTACCTTCCATACTGACAACAAAGACTTAGGAAATTACGGATACAGCCAGAATCTTTTTCTGTCTGGGGCAGCATTCAAATTCTTTTGGCAGTTGATATCGAAATTACTTCTCCTTAGCTGTACTAGTAAGTAATTAATAATGACTACTTACAGATGATGTCTCATCTTCATAAAATTCAAAATGTGTTACATGATACTAATGGTACAGGACCCAATCTGGGTCAGTCATCTCTAGCAGCTAGAGCAGCGGTTCTCAACCTATGGGTCGCGACCCCATTTGGGGTCGATCGACCATTTCACGGGGGTTGCCAAGCAAGGCTGTCCGCCATTTTTTTTTCCTTTTCCGGCGGGTGCCTTACCTCCCTTGAGCTGGGCCAGCTGGTGGTCGGCCTGCTCCGTCTCTGCCGCTTCCCAGCTACTCCTCGGCCAGCGCAGGGGGCGGAACCACGCATGCGCAGCGCTCCCGGACAGGGAAAGTCTTCGACTTACGACTGGTTGGGTAGTCCTCAACTTACGACCGGTTTAGTCCTCGACTTACGACCGGTTTAGTCCTTGACTTACGACCGGTTGGGGTCACGGCATTAAAAAGGTTGAGAACCACTGAGCTAGAGAGAGAAGTTTCCTGGGGATGGGCTCCAGCATGAGTCCAAAAGCTCGGAAGACAAAAACTCTGGTCCTGGTGACCGACCCAGATTAGATCCTGCAACATGTATCCTGGGACACATATATTCACCTTCATTCATTAATGGTACAGCTGTCTACAGATGGAGCCATCAGCCCAAAGGCTATTTTTCCATGGACCAAGTTTGGAGTTTGGGCTCTGTTCTCAAAAGCGAAAGCATCCCACCTTCTATTTCCCCGGGAGACCTGAAGCCTCATTTCAGAATTCCTGAGTTTTGGAAAGTCTGAAAAGGAGGAGTGGGAGAGGAAGTGGAGAGAAGCTTAAGCAGTGCGGTCCAAATTATTTTCTTCCATTGCTTCATCATAGGAATCATTTAAAGGCACCACATTCCAATTTTCTTTCTTTCCTGCCAGTTTGTTGCTGCAGGGCACTGAGTCTGCAGGATCTTTCTATTGTCTATATAGTGTATTCAGGGATGGGATTGCAAAATAAGAAGCCAGCTGGACACCTTTCAAAAGCTGAAATTTTTATCATCTTTATTTCAAAACTTTAGACTGATATCCTTTAATTAGGAAAGAAATTCAAACCAAGATACTTGGGGAAAACAGTCTTTGTCCTTTTTGTCACACGTGAAATGAGAATATTCTGTAATGTTGAAATGTATGTTTTTAATAAACTCCTAATGCAAAATTAATTAGAAGGTAATAAAGAAACTAAAGGCCATATGAAGGTTTCATTCACAATTGAGAATTTAAAGATTGCTTCTAAGTAAACAAATTGTGGTGCACAGGGCAGACCCCAATAGGCAATCTGTAATTACAGCTGCTCACAAGAGTACTGCATTCTGTTATTGTGACCAGTCTCAAAGACAGCAATATAATGACATAATGATCATTACAGACACATTATTAAATCTCCCTGTTTCACTTCTGCTATAAGTGGGTGCTAGCTGCATTTTCCTTTCTCTGTTCTACCCACAAATTAAAAAAAGCCTGCAAATGCAATATCCAGGTTTTTTTAAAGGTTCAGCAAATTATTGTATGAATGCAAAAATACTTTATGTAATATGCTTGGAAAAACAAATTTAATAAGTTTTTAATATAATTTCCTAATTTTAACCTACCAAATCTTTTTTCAGAAAACATTTTTTGAGAAATGTGGCAAATGTAGCAAATTCAAAGAAGCCTACAAATGCAATATCCAGGTTTTTTTTTAAGGTTCACCCAATTATTGTATGAATGTAGAAATACTTCATTTAATATGCTTGGAAAAACAAAATTAATAAGGTTTTAATATAATCTCCTAATTTTAACCTACCAAATCTTTTTTCAGAAAATCTTTTTTGAGAAATTCCCTTCTTTCTTCATTGCTTTGTGCATATTTTCAGAAAATAATTTCATTTATTATGACAGTTTAATTTAATTTTAGTGCCTAAAATTAAGTGAAGGGAAATCAACTTACATAAATATAATTAAGTAACAGAACACATTATATATCCATTTACTCACCCTACCATTAGGACAGTTATTAGAACTCCTTCTCACCCCCACCAAATAAATGTATGAATGTAGCAGACCCTGGGCAGTTCTAAGATGGAAGGATCAAGGCCTCAAACCTTTCCCAGAAGCCCTCTGGCTTTTCATATCTTTCATATCCTGTCTCTAATCCTTCTTTAGATAGACATTAGGTAATTTCTAATACTATCTATCTTTAACGGAAGACCTTGTGTGATACCTTAATTCTGGAGTGTAAGAGATATGATTCTCATACCTTGTGCTGTTTTTCTGGCAACTATAAATAAATGAATAAATAATGAAATAATTCCTATAGTTGCCATTGTTTGATCATATCACACTGAGGCATATCGCCAGAAATTTTTAGAGATAGGTCAATCTCACAAGAGAGAAATAAAATCAAAATTTATTGAAAAGAAAACATATAGTGTGTAACAACTCTTTTAGACTTTATAGGTTTAATATTGGAGGAGGTAAATATGAAGCTGTTGAGAATATAGGACAATGGCAGTTTTCAAAAAAATATTTTTTTAAATTTTTTTTTTAATCTAGACAGACACTAAAGAGTGCTGATAAATAAATAAATATTTGTTGTAAAGAATTTGCAGCAAGATTTCAAATTCATATTCTGAATCACAAAAGACTTTAAATTTAAATATTACTCCTGCACAATTTGAGAGATGCCTAAAAGATTGACATCCACACAATTATTGAGTCTGCACAGAAACATAAGGCTAATAAAATGAAAATAAACCAGGAGAGGATTTGCTCTTGAAGATGGCTGCTGAATGGCAAGGGAATTTTTTTCTCTTGCAGATGATCTGCTGATTTTGCTGCCAAAGCTAGTTTTTTGATAGTGCTGTTCGCTGGATTTGAATGGAAGCACTTAGAAATGACCCAAGACAGCTTTTGGACAGCCATGGATCCACCTGGGAAGAGGAGACTTGAAGATTTCAGTCCCCTCTGGGAGTAGTTAGAAAGCCATTGGGCATACATCTTCCTCTTGGTAGTTCATTTTCTTAAGCATGCCTGACTTTTAACTTTTTGAATCCTCTGTTTTACTTTGGTTTTATCTTTAAAACTTGACTCGTTGGCTGAATGCTGATTTATTTTAACCCCTGCTGAACTCTGTTTTTTTTTCTTTTTCCCTTTGATTTATGTTATTGTTTTGAATAATTTTTGCTTTTCCATAAGGAATCATGGTGTATCCCTGAATAATGAAAGTGATTTTATTTGATTTACATTTTTATTGGACATTCACTATAGGTATTTTGTATTTTATCATTTTGCAAAAAGTTTGGAGTTTATTTTTCTTAATCTTTCTTTTCATTTTGGATTGAAATATCTGGAAAATATCATTCCTGCTCCTTCATCTTTTTTCTTATTTTGCTTTGAAGAACTCTCTTATTTACTATATAGAGCAATAATGTATCAGATTACAGACAAGGGAAGGAGGCTGATACTAAAAAAAAAAAAGACATTGGCAATATGCAATTCTTAGCTGAAAGCTTTTTAAAAAAGTTTGATGAACTCATAAAGGTTGTGGAAAACATTAAGAGGCAAGTGACTGTAAATCCATTAAACCTGCAAAAGGAATGTGATTCAAAAGCAATAGATTTGCTGGGAAGAAATATGGATTTAGAAATAATAGAGTCGGCTCCATATATCTCTCCAAAATTCAAGCCTGCGCTCTTATACAACAGCCAAAAATTATCTGAGTGGATTTATGATAAATTGTTTGTTTTAAGTGGATTGAAGGAGATTGGGGAATGAATTTATCACATTTAACTGAGGAACAATTTCATCTGGATTTTTTTGGGGAAGATAGGCTTTGGAGATTTGACTTATTGTAGTTAATCAGACAACAATTGGTAAGAGATGGTATTAAGAAACAAACATGGATGTTTGATTCAGGACCAATCAGTGTTGTTTTTTGGGACAATTTGGGATAGTTAAGAAGTTGATTACAATAATATTTGTTAACAGGGTTTTGAAATTTTAATCTTGTCTTTTTTATTATTGTTTTTCTGTTAACTATTTTGTCATTAATATAATATACAGATGACAGCAACTAGCAAATAGAATTAATAGTTTAGTAGTTTAAAATTCTTTGAGCCTGTTTTACAAGGGCAAAACTAATATTGTTGTAATATATTAATCAGCATTCAGTTGGGGGGACAATATGCACATATGTATTAGTCTTTTTAATGCACTTTTTCTTTTTTTAATTTCTTTCTTGCTTTCTTTTTTTCTTTGTTTCTTTAACCTTTTTGATGTTTTGTATTTTTTCTAATAAAATAAAAATAAATAAAAAAGAAAATAGGCCAGGAGATTTACACATTATTCAACATTCCAATGCAAATGCTTTCTTAGTCTTCTCCCTTCAGAAACAGTAATTCAAATCTTATTTCTTTATTTCAATTTCTCTTGAGTTTCCTTTTTTCCTGGATATTTCAAATTTTAATGCAAGATGGAGGATGATGTCAATCTTCTCTTTTCTCAGCTTCAGTAACTTTTATCTGATAATGATGAAAGCAAAACTTTCTACTTTTGTATAGGAGAAAAGGCTGAATCTTCTATCTGTATTTGTGAGCTGGGCCTTCTATTTCAGTGCTACAGCTGATCTCCATAAATGCTGCTGGCCAAAACAGTTGAAGAAGAATTGCTTACCTTAAAATAACTACAGTGTTAGGGATCAATCAACTGGAACAGCTGATAGATTAAGGTGCTTTTAATTTTGTTTTAAAAATTACCTTGAATAATAAAAGACATTTATACAAGCAAAATATTACTTGTGACATTGTGACAGAAGCTGCATGGGGTTGAAGGACATTTTTATCCAAGCTGTAGCCAGCATCAAATTTGTTATTGTACTAGAATAGAAAGCAAAATAAGAAGAATGTAGAGGCAAAGATAAATTTAATACATTCTGTTTGATGGCAATACATTTTGCTTTTTTTTATCCTGGGAAATTATGTCTTAGAATAGATGGTAAATAAATTACACATCCAGAATCTAGATGCTTATAAAATTGATCTTGCTGCTCTTAAGGCATTCTACTTCCAAGAACAAAGATGTGTTCATTAAGCTTGACTTTCAAGGAAATGAAAAATGAAGAATGTTTTTAGATCAAGAAGGACTAAAATCTTGCCCTTTATTGTGTATTTGTTTCTGATATGACTATTATAAATTTGCTATCAAGCCACTAATCACAGCCACAGTTTCTTTTATTATTGATGCACTTTTTATATGGACTTTTTGATTTTTTGAGTGCTTTTTGGTAATATTATATGGAAAAGCAACAAGCAATGGTGGATTAACTGGAAAAATTGTAGTCTAATCCATATTGTTGGTCCCATGTGAATTTAATATTTCAAACTTTTATTTAATTGAAATTATCTACTTGAATTTAGATTAATAATAAATGTTTTGTGGAGAATAGGGAGAAAACTGTATCTTTCCTTGGGTAATGAAAAATAGCAATAAATATCCCCAAAGCTGTGTAAAAAAAAATGTTTTTCCCATGCATTTTTCTCGCTGCTTCTCCTTTGTTGTTTCTTGGCCAAATCTTTGAAGCACATTTGCAAGAATCCTGAATGACTATAGCAAGCATGATCATGGACTGGTTAGGGATGACCTATTTGTACCTAACACATTTGGGTAAGTTAAGAACACTGAAGGGGATATTTCCAAGATATTCTGTGATAAGTCCAGGACTGTTTATATTTTATAGTATATATTCAATTTTATATACGTTTAGGTTTATGTATGAGAATCTCACCACATGATATAGAACTCAAGGGTCTTCTTAAAATATGATTTTTAAATCTCCTCTTGAATGCTATAAGTACTGTTTCAGCCCACCTTGGGACACATAACAAAAGGGTGTGTTTTCCTGCTGAATTTCCCCTAATAATTTACAATGAACATAATTCATAAAATGGAATTATGCTCATTGTAAATTATTAATTCTCCAGAAACTAAATGATGCATCCTCAATTTATGGCTCCACTCCACAGCAGCCGTAAAGAGCCATTTCAATAAGATTGCAATGCATGTTTCTCACTGCCAATTAAAATATATATATCATGCACAATTGCAATACAGAGTGACAACACAAAAGGGGAGATAAGACCATTGGGATAATACAATGCCAAGCCAAGCCAAGCCAAGCCAAGCCAGATTTCTGTAGAACTCTTATCTACAAGCAGTTTGCTTTGAAACAGTGACCTTGAGGCTTAACAGGAAAATAAATCTGTTCTATCCCTCCTTGTTATGTATTCTTTGGTATCTAGTTATAATTTACAGTTGAACATAGTAAATCCACATCTATGTACACAAAAAATGGTTTATGGAAGATTGTACTATAGTTTGCATTATAAGAACATTTTTTTCTTTAATTTTGACACACTTGTATCAAAGAACTTGTAAGAATGAACCTTTATCTTATAAATATATTCAGCTATGGCATGTCCATTGTACTCTGATCTTTTCACAAGGTCATCCCAGCTGAATTTGTGACATGAAAGATTGCCTTACTTTCATGGTGCCGATTTTCAGGCACCATGTACCCTCATGTATCTGGCAGCTGTAAAAAAAAGATGTCAAGAGACAGAGAGGTTATCAGTCAGTCAGCAGTTAGGCAACTGGCAAACATAAGGACTAAGTGAATTTCAGATTTCATATACCAAATATAACCTTTTCAATTAATTGTCCATACTGGGGCCTTACAAAATAAGCAGACAAACAAACCCATCTTATTTCCAAATTCAGAGCAGTGACATCTTGATTCGGTTTTAGCTAAAAATACATTCAGTTTTGCTTATAATAAGTAGGATTCTGTTCAGGTATGGTCTCCAAACTTTTCAAGCTATTGTCTATATTTGGACTTTTGGGAATCTGCTACATAAATATTTTCATGGCAACAATTTACTCATTCAGATAAAAGCTGCAGTTCTCTATCAGTTTTAGTGTTGAAAAACATGTGGTTCAAATATAAGGTTAGTTTTGAAAATAAAACGATTCAGAAGGCTTTACAGAAGAACTCCTTTAAAAAACCCAAAATATTTACAATATTTTGAACAGGTAAAATATCAGGGATTGTCTCAACATACTGAGCATCCTTGGATTAAGGAACAGGCCTGTCACAAAGAAAATCTAGATCCAAATTCCTACTTGACCAAAGTCTGATTGAATAACTTTGTCAGTGCCTTTCACAATAGCCTATATCTTATGCATTACTGCGAGAGCCATATATGTTACTTTGAGGTCTGAGAGAAAATATGACATACAAACATCAAAATAACATATCTGCACTTGGAAGGATGGGATTTGTACTTTGGGTGGCATGCTTATCTTTTTATGCAAAAAAAGATTGACAAAACTTTTAGAAATCATATAATAAGGGCTGCATTGTTGAGAGTTTGGCAAAAATATTTTTTCAAGTTTGATGTTAAACTTCCAATTTGGGTGATACCGTCACATATTTTTCTGACTATACCAAGATTTGTGGT
>NW_015386656.1:553421-587720 GCF_001527695.2 Protobothrops mucrosquamatus | reverse complement strand
TATATATATATATATATATATATATTTCACCTACTTATGTAGAATAATACTTTGTGGAGTTAGGGATATTAATATTAGTTTACTTGTAGTTGAATAGTATCCTGGGATTAGGTTTGGGAAGTCCGGGTGGGGGGTGGGGGATAGGGGTTTCTTCAATTGCGATGTATTTGTGATGTGTTTTTTTTTATGTTGAAAACAATAAAAAATTTATATTTGAAAAAAAAACAAAAACATATCTGCACATTGTTCATTTATTAATTCATATCTTTATCCCTCCTGATCTTGGCCAAACTAACAATTGCTGTTATCATATATTATTAACATATAACATTTAGTTTGAGGATTTCCCTGGTGAATGATGATATTATGGTTGATGTTGGGGTGCGTTGTATAACTTTCAATTTTTGATTATGACATGTACCACTCTGAGATGATTAGAATGGTATAAGAATAAACAAAAACATTGGCATGAGTTACAGATTAATTTCCAAAAACTTTTAGACACTTTCCCCAATCACACCTGTACCTTTACTATATATTAAAAAATAGCAAATAACACAAACTGGCCACCTGAAGCAGGCTAGAGCAGTGGTTCTCAACCTGTGGGTCGGGACCCCATTTGGGGTCGATCGACCATTTCACGGGGGTCGCCAAGCAAGGCTGTCCGCCATTTTTTTTGTCCGCCATTTTTTTTGTCCGCCATTTTTTCCCCCTTTTCCGGCAGGTCCCTTGGGCTGGGCCAGCTGGTGGTCGGCCTGCTCCATCTCTGCCGCTTGCCAGCTACGCCTCGGCCGGTGCAGGGGGCGGAACCACGCATGCGCGGCGCTCCCAGGCAGGGAAAGTCCTCGACTTACGACCGGTTGGGTAGTCCTCGACTTATGACTGGTTTAGTCCTCGACTTACGACCGGTTTAGTCCTCGACTTACGACCGGTTGGGGTCACGGCATTAAAAAGGTTGAGAACCACTGGGCTAGAGACTCCTTAACATCAGGGCAAGAATGGTGTTAGAAAAAAAAACAGAGCAAACAGTAACTTAATTTGCATTAGGTTTTGATACATATGGTATGCATCAGATATTTTTTCTCAAATTAAACTAAGAATAAAATAACTCTTAGTTCCTTTTCTGTTTTTTCCTATTGTGCTATACTTATTTTTCAATGGAGCAAATCTCTTTTAGCACAGTTGGATTGTTCAATATGGAAGTCTTTGCAAAAGAGATATTTAAATTTGTATTGTCTGAACAGGCTCCCTTTTACTGAATTCACATTGAAGGTGTTCTTTTCTTTCGTTCACTATCTTCTAAGCAGTAAAAAGAAGAACTTCACATTTGCACAATGGGAGGAAGTTGCAAAAAAAAAAGAATCAAATGGTTTTTAGCTGTTTTGAATGGCATTTAATAATTTTGGCTTTCTGGGAAAGCAAATTCTGAATTTTTCCTTTATCATTGGAAACTTAAAGATCTGATTGAATGTTATGAATTTCCATAGCATTTTTGGTTGAGTTGATATTATCTATATCAGAGGTCCCCAACTTTTTGGGCACCAGGGACCAGTTCCGTGGAGAGAGGTTTTTCCGTGGATCGGAGGTTGCGTGGTTTTGTGTGCTGCCTGCATCTCACGGATGGGGCTTTGCTTGTTTGTGCGGACCGGTTGCTGGCATGCTGAGGACCAGTACTGGTCCACAGACCAGGGGTTGGGGGACCCCTGATCTATATTCCACATCAGCGCAGCTTGGCAAGTCAATTAAACTCTCAAAGCAAGAAAAGTCTCATATTTTTATGTAGGTCTCCTAGAGGCAATGTATTGGGTTAGAGAACATGTTAAACTTTGCATCCAGTTCCTCCTTATGCTTTTTGGTAAGTATTTTCTTAACCTTAAGAGGTAGGAAGTTCAAAGTTTTATGATCAAGCAGAATGGTTTGCATGGAGTCCAACTTTTTCATCACTTCTAAAGTGGATTTTTTCCCCATCCAAACTCTTCAGTTCATCAAAGGAATGCAATCATGAATAAATACATGCACAAGTGGAATAGCTCATTGAAATCATGCTTGGAAAAAACATTGAATAAAGGAAGTGGATTGCTGTAGGAGGAAAAAAAAAACAACTTCAAGGCTCTATACACAATACATCCAAATGAAACTTGTGATATCAGAAAATAAAGGAAACTTTATTATTCCTTGCTGGAGAATTTGAACTTGATGATCCTAAAGGTTCTTGTCAAGTGATTGTTGGCAGATATATTTTTCTATAATATTTTCCACAATCCTAGCAAGCGCATCTATACAAGCAATGACCATACAAGCAAGGTTATGCTTATAAAAAGTGTAATCTGTTGTGAGGTGCTTTGATGGCCCTGTTCTTGAGTATTGGTCCAGTATTATTGCATGATATTTTGCAATCTTAATGATTAATCAGATATCAGTGTGCCATCTATTTGGCATCTGAGATTACATTTTAACTTTTTCTGTCATTGATAATGCTGCAAAAGATTATGAATTCTGATTTATGCCAGAGTTTGTGTTTTAATTCTTGAATTTAAATGTTATAATTGGTAGCTTATAATGGTAGTCATTTATAAAGCATATTGGCAGAAAAAAGATGAGACAAAACTTAGTATTTTATAAACAAATATTATGTTCAAATAATATAATAATCTGCCTTTCTGCTGTGTTTTCCAAAGAGCAGCTTCAGAAGCACCAAAATTTATATAGAAGTCATGCAGTTCTACCTCCTATTGCAAAAGAATATCCGCTAGCACTAATTCCAGTCACCACTCTACATAACAACATATGACAAATTCTATGACTGAGAGGTCCGAATATATGGAGTTAAGCTTCCCCCCCCCCCAAAAAAAAACAATTCTCCCATGCAATTTCATTTATATCAAGGCTGAAAGGGTGAAAAACAGACTATGGCTTTATAATTCTGTTATGGGTCATTGGGGTAGGAGCTCAATTAATAAATACTTTCTGATTTTCTGGCTATTTCAAACTCTTGACTGAACAAAGCAACCTTCAGTTTCTCAAAGACTCTAAATTCCATTTATCCTCCATGTCCTATAAAAGAAGAGAAAAAGAAAGAAGAAAGTGTGAACAAGGGCTTACCTACAAACATCCAAACAAGAGGCTCAGATAATCTCCCCGAAACATTCTTGCTATAATGATTGAGAGAGCTTATTCAAGAGGTAAATGAATAACAAAATTAGCTAGACTATCTGTATTGATTTTATCTGGAATGCTTCATAAGAGATTGTTACCTTCCCATTGTTACTTTCCCCATAGAGTAATTTTTATACATAAAGATTTTGCTTCATTGGTTTTATAACAGAATTTCTCCTAATTAGCTTTTACTGGAAACCTCTTGGAAGAAGGAAGCTATCAGAGAACTTTGAATTTATCTCTCTTCCCAGTTCTTAACAAGTTTCTCAAACGGATTATTAGCTCTTGGGCATATGCTTCTTACTAGTGTCTTATGTGCTTTGAGTTTAAGAGATGTATTAATAATTACAGACATACTTGGTGAATGATAATGCAGCCTATGTGAATAAAACTCTTGAGAAAAACTTTGAAAAATTTGCAGAAAAAATTACCTATTTCACTATTATTAAAATATTCTGAAATAATCTCTTCTGCATTTTGCTGAACAAACATTTAATGCAATCTGATTATTAGGCTGCCCTAAGATAAAGGACAAACCCAGACAGCAGGTTGAATGGGCTTTCTTCCAATCTGTGACACAATTCAAAGTATGCCAATATAAATTTGTTCTTTCTACTTGTCTCATTAACAAAGCTGGAGATATAAGGACAAAGATTGCCACTAAGGTATCAGAAATTATATATTTAGCACACCCTGGGTTCTGATAAGATGGAAAATCCATTGTATTCCTTTGCAGAAAATAAATACAAGGTTTGAATAACAGGAAGTTATAAGGATAAGAGGATCACATAGGACATAATATTATTAAAGAATGGTAAGCAAGACACCTTTGAACCATAATTAAGGAGCCATGTGGGTATATACAACTCAACCTGGATTCTTATAAAAATGTGGTCAAGCAAAATCATCTCATTTTAAAATCTTTCTTGAATTTACTTGATTTGTTTATTACCCCTTTATCTCTTTTTTAAACAACAGCAACAAGATTCATATCTTCATTATAGATTCAGAATACCAAATTGGTCTCTAATGGCTTCCGTGTATCAGGGAACACGGAATTTCCGTTGACATATGATTGATGAAGTGTAAAGTATATACATTCCTTAGCTTGAGAAAAGGAACAAAAATAATGGAAAGTTACCCATTAGTCAAAGGAGACCCTGTGTAAGCTAGTAGTATCATTTGACACCTTCATCTGAAGGTGAACAGTGAATTCATTGGCATTGTCTACCACTAGATTCAGTGGTTGAGTTATAAGCCACAAGACTATATCATATTATACCCTAATACAATACGATCTATGAGATAGCAGAATCAAAATGTAGATGTTCTTAATATTTGCCACAAACTGTGGGATGGCAGATTAGTTCAAATTGCTTAGAAATTATTTACGACCAACTCTTAGCAAGGATAGAGATATATCATACTAATTTTCACTGTTTCCATTTTCTCTTTAGAGAAACCTATACATTCCTAAGAAGCATTTGTCATTTACCATCAGGGAAAATAATCGTACTAGTAGATAGAGCAACTGAGCATGAATAGGCAACGTGTGGCTTTTGTCTGTATGCATTTTGAGTACAGAAAGTACTGAAATAATCACATAGTGACTTACAGAATAATTATGCAAAAGTGGCAGATGAGGAAAAGATGTGCTTTGATGTTAGCAAAATAGCTAACATCTGGACAGGAAAGGAGAAGAATATAAAATTAAGCATTAAATCTTAACATGACATTAAAATAGCAACCTTATTTCCTGTATTCGTAAAAACTCTGCCATAGTGCACTAATCAAACACTTTATTATTATCATCAGCTACTGAATAGATAGTGAGGGGACCAGTGGGCTTACTATGATAGAAGACACATCCCAGCCACACCCAGGTATAACAGTGGCGGCATCACCCAAGGAGATCACGCAATCACCCAATCTATTATCTCAATGACACACCCTTGAGTTGTCACAAAACTCTTTTCAAAAAATGTCAGGGAACAAATTCTATTTGGGTTTCTTTTACTCCTATAAGTAAATCTTGAAGGGAAAAAAACCCATGATGGTATCAACAATAAAATATGTCTTTGCCAGTAAATGAAACATTTCCTGTTGCCTTGCAAATGTGATTTTCCCCCCTCTTTCTACTTCTACAGACATAGAAACAATAAAATGGAATTTCTATGTGAACTGCAGTTGACAGAAAATATAAAAAGATGCTTAATCGTAGGAGACTTTTTAAATTAATAATTTGTGCGTCTTCTGTAATTGTTTTTTTCTAGTCACTTGCCAGAACTTCTGACCTACAAAGATGATGTCTGATATACGTTACATAAACAATTGAATACCACAGTCCAAAATGCTATACCAATATCTTCTTTATTTATGAATATAAAAATATATATCTCATAGCAGCTCTCTGGTCACAAATTTGTTTTCATAAGGTGTAATATTATTCTACCCCTGAAAAACAACTAAGAAACAGATTGCTCACAAGTTTATTTTGGGTTTCTTTTACTACACCATTATGCTTATAAAAGTGATGGCAACCATCTTTTATCTCTAGAGATAGGGTGCAAATTATTACATTTTTAAGATGAAAATAAACTGGCAAAAATTAAAATTACATCCTTATGCAGAATTGTAGAGCTTGGATGTCTATCAAAATGCATGACTCAAATGTTCAAAATAAAAAAGTATGATGATAAGCCTCATAATGTTAAATATGTTTCATTGCATTTTTTTCTCCTTTTGGCCTTAAAGCTTTTAAAAAGTTTTATGCCTAGAGGGACAAACATTGTCTTTTTTGTAATCTAGAGATGAGTTTTCTAAAATGAAAGACACACTATTCACCTAGGCACAGAGTCCTTGGGGTTTTAACAAAACACAAGATATTGAATAGTTTGTAATAAACTCATAAGAATTGGCATCTCAGCATTTGCTATCAGACAGTATATGTTATTTTCTGTCAAATAACACTTTTTCATATTACTCTCCTATGCTGTGATTGTACTAAATCTTAAATGTAATTTACAATACGCATCTTCCAGGCCCTTTGTGTGCAGTATGAATGCCACAAATCTATGGTGCATTAGATAAAAAAATATTAGGTCTTGACCACCAAAGCAACAAAGTGTATTGTTTTTGGAATATTATATTGTCAATCACGCAGTTTCATATTTTATTTTCATAAAATATGAAAAAAGGAGCCTTGATGGAAGACAGTATACAGTATTTCCAACTTCAGTTGCTTCTTCTAAAATACAACTTATTTATGTCATTATTGTGACAGATTTTTTTTAAAAAATGTTTCTGCTTTTTATTCAGGAAAGTTATACATGTTCAATGTCTGAGATAGGCAGATGATTTGGATCTGCAATTGTAACTTTCAAAGCTATCTTCAATCTCTTCAGACTGAAAGTGATCCATCCACCAGACAGAAGTATAAAAGAAAAGACATTCTCAGTAGTGACAAAATGAAGAGACCGTGATTTATGCATTCAAAAACTCAGAATATTGCAGTCTTCCAATTTAATATTCCAGGTCAGGAAAAATATGGCTCGACATCTGACTTGCCATGAAGAGAAAGCAAATCATGTAAGAGCACTCTGTAGTGGAAAAAGCTTGGAGTGAAACTGTCATTTAAAGGCCATCCAAAAAGATCAGCATCAAGAGAAGATTGCACCAGACTCTCTTCACTGGCAAAATATTTTAAAAAGAATACCAGCACTGCCCGACTTTTTAAATCTGCTGCATATGTGAAACAATGGACCCTTCCTTAAAATTATGGAACAGGTTGTTCCATAGCTGTTTTCGAGAAGCATCCAAGAAATCTACATGAAACATTATCTAAGGGAAAAAACATAACAAATGAGATAATACAATTAGTGGAATCAAATTAAAGATTGTAGCAGAACTGAAGTCAGCAGAATATTACTGGATTAAACACCTGAAAGCAGCCATGGAATCCAAGTAACTGCAAAACATCTCTGAATAATATAAATATATGTTCTCCTTATATACCAACTTTGCCTAAAGTGATAAAATGATTAAATATCATTTCAATGAATTGTTCATAAAGCTTCCAAAGCACTGACAATACTCCTTATATCCCTTATACTATAAAGCCTATCAAATTGCAAAATGCATTGCCTTAGCATTCTGCAGTAGCTAAATATATCACAATATATGCCCTCGCAATTTCCCATGCATCTGGTTAATTGATGTCTGCACTTGAATCCTTCGTCTTCTTGAGTGTTACTCATGCTTCCACATTTAGAATTAAGTGTCATAATTAAACTTCAGAAGTGAGGTTGCAATATGTATAGACTACATGATTGGACAATGTCTCTGTTGTCTTAATAAATATAGATATGCTCAAGCTTGGTACATACTGCTTCTTTAATGCTTTTGTGTGTTCCCTTTACCTACATAATTGTAGCTTTCCAGGATGTTGATTAGGATTATGGTAGTTTCTAAAGAAGCTAAAATTTGGAAGTCAATTTTAAAATTACCTTCAGATTCCAGGTTAATGAAGGATTCATTACCACAAAGCTGATACACACACACAAACAGAGACCAATATATAAAGCTATGTTAATATCACTTGCCTACTTTAACATTAGTGGGCACATAATCATTTTTTTCTGTTTCTTTCCTTTTATATGAAACAAATTGATAATTAATTTGTTGCCTTTGTGCTTGGCTGCTTTTCTCCTCAACATTTGCATGTTTTTTGTTGCTAGTTGGAGCAAAACATGTCCTAGTTATAGCTTGTTTTATGACTGTAATACAGATATAAATTATTTAAAATATTGTATTTTCAGGAAACATACATTTGGCCTCAAGGTCAAAGAACATTTGTCTAAAAAATTCTCTAATCATAAGAAACCTAAAAAATAGATAATGTTATTTGTTCCCCATTAAAATGTAATGATAATGAAACTACCAATGGTTAGACTATTACTATTAGGTAGCCCAATTAATTGCAATTAATGCTAAGCAGTATAATAGATATGCAGTAATTGCTGATGAGAGATCAACATTTACATACCATTCTGTCTTTTTTGCAGAGCTCTGGTAGGCTTACTGTATTCGATTCTTCTAGCTAGTATATGCACCCAACAACCCAAGAATGGGGATTAGACTGAAAAATGTTGACTAACCCAGTTACACTTATTCAAAGCAGGTATATTATAGGATTGCTCTACACTAAAATCCAAAACATATTTAAGAAAGACTTGTTGGACTAAATAGAACGTACTCCCAAATAAATATGCCTCCAAATGGTACTATAATAGCTTATTGTGCTTCTTTATTCATTTTCTTTGCTATCAAATAATGAAATACCTGAATCTGAATACAGAAAAACTGAACAAAACCTTTTTTTCCTGAATCCTTATCTGAAAAGGAGAATTAAATCAGACCTTAAATTTGAGAAAAAAAATGAGAATAAATGAATGAATCTGGAAATGAATCTGGATTAATTTCTGAATTTTGGAAGTGGAAAATACTTGGTGCAGGTATTTTAAATATGAACATGCAGTTTTCTCTTTAGGGAAAAAACACATACATGGTATAGGATTACTCCGATAAATATAAGACATTATTTTCTTCAGAATTTGACCAGTGGAAAATGTATTGGTCAATTTAATTGGCACTTTTTATAAGACAATCAATAAATGTTTGTATTTATTTGATTTAAACAAGTGGGACTTACCATGAAGTATTTATTCCTACCTATCATATATAGGTATATGTGGCCATTCATGAAAAGAAGGAATGTCAGAAATAAAGAACAACCTATGTATTAAATGCAATCCTGGCCTGTCTTGAGAATCTGAAGACACTAGTTGTGCAGTTGTAGGTCCAGGCCTTGTTGCAGAAAAAAGAGTAAAGCAACTGCCTTAAGACAACTTAACACTTTACCAGACCTAAATCTTAGCTTCTGCACATCTTCTATGTGAAGTTTCTATTTGCTTATATTTACTTTTTTTATTATAATAAGGAAAAAACACAAATTGTATTGTGTATATATTTGATCGTATCTCCAGTAAAGCCACAACACTCAAAAACGTCTCCTTGCAAAAGTTCTTCAATAATGGGACAATACAATGCCAGATCCTTTCTTTATTTTTAGCCATTAAAATAAAGGGGGGAGGAGGAGGAGGAGGAGAAGGAGAGCCATAACTGATAGCATATCATGCATCATGCATCATCATGCAGCAATCATCATGCATCAGCATCACACATCACACATCATAATTTATGGAAAGTATCACTTATTTATGGAAAGTAAAGGTCAAATGGACCCAGTAGTGGTAGGAGCACTCAGGGCTGTGACTTAGCTGGGAGAATGGCTCCAACAAATGCCAAGAATGACATCAGAACTCTCTACCCAGAAGTGTGGAAGGCCAGGAACAGGTAAGATACTGTGCAGAATCCTCAAACTCCCAGACCTCCAGTAAAGTATTTAAAATTGAGGAAGACACAGGCCGCCCATAAAGGCGAGATAAATACCATTTTGAACAATTTTAAATATTTTCAGGTCCCATTGTCAAAAGTGAAATTACTAACTGTTAAGATGCTTTCCAAATTAAGTCATAAATAACTAAATGATATTGATGCACCATATTAATTTTGTCTTCTAATCATATCTGCATAACCAAATGATCTCTGATTTGCGTTCTTATTCAGAACCTACTGAGTATATCTGAGACAGTGAAAATAGGCTGTTTGCATTTGCCACTAAAATAAATTTGTAGTAAATTAAAATGCAGTATACCTCCTCTTCTGAGTCATGCCATTTTGAGTAATCAGGCAAGAAAACTGTGATGGAATCCTTGGAGAAATATTACTGAATACCCTGAAGATTTACATATTTAAACAATTTATTCCGCTATCTACTGAATTCTTCATGACTTAGTGAAATGGAAAATATGAATCACACAGAAGGTTAGTACGAATGGGCTTTCCACACAAAGAAACTGAAGTGAGCTGTGTATTTGTTCAGTTCTATTAAGCATGTTTTTTAAAATCCATTTTAAAGTTTAATGAAATTAGAAGTTAATTATTCTACTACTATTCTTGCAGGGCTCCGAAGATCATTGCCATGACTGTAACTGAATTAATTTAATACACTGGCACTACTGCTGAAACAGATTCCCCTACAAGCTCAAGTGATAAATGGTTGGTTAAAGAGCTAAGATTGCTTGATTTTTGTTATTTCCATCAAGGAGACATGGCATGAAGTTTCTTTTGAGATGTGTTTCTTCTCTCAGCCTAAAGTCCAAACTGGGCTTTGTATGGCCAATGAATAAGTTTACAAACTTTTTATAGTTTAAATTTAATGTTATTTTATTTTATATTCCTTTTTTAATAATTTATTGTATTTTATATTATGTTATTATAATACCACTGTTCTAAAAATGCTGCACAGAGAGAAGTGGCTATGGGAACTTTTTTCACATCTCTTTTATTTAAAGGTTGCCATCGACTCAGGTTGATCACACAGGATTCCATCAAGCTCTTGTGTGCTGACATAGCTACTTAGGTTACTTCAAAGGAGTTACTTTAGATGATTTATAAAGATAAACAGAAACCAGAAACAAACAGGCTAAAAATATAGGGAGCAGGACTGATAGGAGAAGAAAATGGAATAGTGAAAGAGGTGTGGGAAGGCAATTTATCTGTAGACTGAGATGGCCTGTGGAATTGATATTTGTCTTCTCAGTTCACAGCAGAGGCAAGGGATTTTGATAATAATGATTATAGAAAGAATGTCCTTTGATATAAGAATACATATTCCCCAGGAGCATGTCTTGCCCACTTATGATAAAAATTATCTTCAACACATGAATAGTCAAGCCCTTATAATTAGTAGTATTTGGCATCCTTCTGCCTGAATTGTACTTGGCCCACCGATTATGAGATTTCTCTGCAACTGATAACTTTTGAAAAACGACTCTAACATGCCCTTAATAATTCAACACATATATTTTGAAACTGCAATTTGAAAATGGACAAGCAACATTCTTATTCTCTATACATCACAATCTGCTTTCCCTCTCTTCAACCTCAGAAAATGTTGGGCAACGTTTTTTGAAAAATTCAGATGCTGAAATGGCTAAATATTCAGCTTTCTCACTTTCATTAAATCTCTCTCAAAGCATTATTTTTTCTTAAAATTACACCTAGCCTCAGGCTACCATTATGTGTTTTCATCTGCAACATTTTCATTTTTTCCTCTTTAAAGTAGATCCTAATAATGTTACCATCTTCTGAAGCACAATAGTTACAAGTAATTCAGATAAAAGGTGTGTTTTGTGCATTTCTGATTCACTGTAATAACAGCACATTTTTTCTTTCAGCATTCTATCCATAAACACTGTAATCTTCTCATATTTGCAATTCCTTTGCAATTTTAGAATGCTGCTAAGAAATAACCACATTGGTCTTCATGTTTATTAAAACTGAAACCTAATTATTGCCAATTTTAAGTTTTGTCTATCTTTAATTGGCAGCCATGCTGCAATCTTGTTTTGACACAATCTTCAATGGTTGCTGCTTTTGCATTATGGATGCCAGGAAGTGTGTATGAATAAGCATGTAGGTTGTAACATTTAATTAGGTTAATTTGTTTAAATATATCAAACAAAATCTATCTCAAATAAACTGGCTAATGCATTTTAAAAACTTATTTTAATGGCTTACATCCAGAGTAGATTTTGTACAAAAAGGAAGAGTTAATGGTTCAAGAGTTGCTGGTCATAGATTGGGAGAGGTTAACATTTAAGACAGGAATTTTTCAAGGAGACATGCTATCACCACTGTTTGTCGTTACAACGATTCCCATTGCTAACAAACATATAAAAAATCTGCCAATCTGAAACTCTATGGAAAAAACACCACCTTAAATAGAATTGCTCTCAACACTGTTTATATATACAGCTAAGATATTGCAATGGAGTTTGGACTGGACAACTGTGCCATGCTCACTATTAAATATTGAAAACTCAAGGAATTAAGATGCGCTATAGAACTAACATCAACAGTCTGGATGAAGATGATCACTACAAATACCTGGCCATCCTCCAAGCTGACATCAAGCACACTGACGTCAAGAAAAAGATTGGAAGTGAATACATCAAAAAAGTGATAAAGATCTGAAAGTCCAAACTCAATGGATGAAATACCATCAAGGCAAGTAACACCTGGACAGTTCCAGTCATTAGATACCCTACTGGAATAGTGGATTAGACACAAAGCGTTGGATAGGAAGACCAGAACAATAATGACAATGAATCAAGCCCTACATCTTCACAATGACTTATCAAGGAAAAAACATTTAAAAACAAGGAACAATAGAAAAACACAAAAACAGCACAAAACCAAAGGCAGATTGTAGTAAAAATTAACCTGGATGAGAAAAAGGGAAAAAAAGAAAAGAGGCATAGTAATCCATTCCTGGAATATAACAATCATTGGATTGGATGCAAATTCTTTGTATTGATGGAAACATTCCTTTATGGAGTTCTACTCAAAATTCCTTTTCTGGTGAAGTTGAATTTGAACCACTGATTGTTCATATAATAAGATAGATGCAAATTAATTGGAAAATTCAGATCATTATGTTATTTTAAATGTGCTTGATAGATATTTGTATATATCTTAACACAGTTTCTGGTGCTTATATAGCAGATAGTTTTCTATAATTTTCTACTGTTTTACCCTGAGAAAGGTCACCATGATTTATTCTTGAATTGAAGTATCATGTTCTTCAATAATTTACAATAAATGAAGCATTATTATATTGTACAGCTATTGTAGAAATGTCAAAAGAAACCTCAACAGAGGTAAGAGAGAGTTACAATTGTGTTTTCCATTACGCCAGCAGCTTACTTTTTGCACCATTTGTTTTAGGGATTGACAATTTTGCACCCAAGAAATAAACTAGATAGCTAAATAAACTATAATCTCTATTAGTCATACATTGCATTTTTCAGCAATTTAGATTCTTCTTGTACTTTTAGCATTGAGTTAAACTGCTTTTTTATTTTTTTTATGTCAACCAAAACATTCAAGTTTCATTACCCAAGTAGATAACATTATCAGCCCTAGCACTGAAGATGTTACCTAGCTGGGTAATGAAATGTATAGAGGAAAATATCCAAGCTCAGAAAACACCAAGAACCCTACACTAAAACATCTTTCTCTAAAAAGATAAGATTGAGGAGTAGATGAAAGTTATGATGGGAAGACTCAATCTCTGTGAAAGAAAACAGCAGTTCCTGGTATGGGTATTTTTAATTGTTTATCCTCTAGGGAAAAAATATGACCAATCTATATTTGCATGAATTCTACTTATATTTGGAACAAGCCCTATGTTGCATTCAAGTAGCTAATTTAATCAGGTTTCACTTTTGTGGATTGAGGATTGGCACTATTGACTGTTGATTTCCTTCTATAGTAGTCCTTCTTCTATAGAATACTGTCAAAAATGGTTAATTCCTTAAACCAAATCCCTTTTTCTTTATGGATCTTTTTTTTTTTGAAGTTGTGAGTCAACAAGATGTGAAAGACATCAGGTATTCATGTTTGCCATTTTCCATAATTAACATAACTACACCAAAGCTATATAATGAGGCATAACAATCCAGTTTCACTGGTAATATGTAATATGTAATATGTAATAGTAATATGTAATCAATATGCCACTATTTTCTTTTGTTCTGTAAAATGTGTTCCCATCTTTTGTTCATTGTTATGCTCTCCCTATTTATAGCAAAGTGTTCAGTGGTAGATCACAATGGTTAAAATTGGCTGTAATCCAAATAATAATCAGACCCCCCCAAAAGGATCAAAGTAGGTCAAGATAATCAAGCAATATTGTTGTAAACCAGTGTTATGACACAAATTATGAATTGAATGAAGCACCAACCATATGGTAAAGGAAATAGCTTTAATTCCATGGACAGATTTTGCTTGTTGGTTGCTGGACTGAGATCCAGGTAGTACTAAAGTGATGGACAAAACAGACCTAGTTGCATCATCTCTAGGTCTTCATTTTCCTTTCTAAAGACCTCAAATCCATCAACCTTTATTATAACAAAAAGAATGAGAAATACATCTATTTTTTATTTAAACACCAAAACTTTCCATTTCAATTGGATTTTTTCATTCCAGATGTGAATATCTTCATTTACCTATATAAATGAAACACATTTTCATTTATATATACACTGTTCATACAGTATTAGAACAAATTGAATGCCACCGAAAGCCCGCTCTACAGAAAAAGTGGCTTGCAATTTACTGTGAAATATATAAATCTGGCTTCTCCAGGATAGAACTGTCTATATACAGAAGCAATAATTTCTTCCTTTAAAGGACTCTGTGTTCATACAACATACTTAATGAACTAGGTAACAACAAACGCTTGGTTAGGTTTTTGTGTGGCTTAGTATTTACACAAACTCAGAAAATGGGTTGTTCAAATATAGTCTGAGAGTAACTAGCAGCTTATTCACTTCCAAATAAAAAATGGGGAGAATTTAACTGAATGCTGGTAGATCCTAAAATTGATAGCACTTCTGTTCTGATTCTCATGCTTAATCATTCTGACTGTGACAACTAACACTGAATCTTTTGAATTCATCTTACCATGTTTTTAATTATGGTATATTTCTGAAATCTAAAAATACAGTTTTCTACTCTATAAATCTTTATGAAGAGTTTGACAGAGATTTCTTATGGCTCATTCACCTTAGCATTTGTATCTGTACAACAAAGTTGAAAGCTGTCTAACTAAACAATGAAGACTGATTGCAGTATTTTTGGGTTCACAAGTGATTCATACAGAGCAGAACAGCTTAAATTTAACTCGTTTTTCTCAAGCAGTCCAGGTATAGTGTGATCACTTTAAACAACTTCTTTATCTATCATAACTGACCTTTTAACATTTACTTGAATTAGAAATGTTACTGGTTATTTATTTATATTATATTAATTTATGTTAATAACATTAACTTTCTTCAAATATTTGACCATCAATTTTAGCATTAAACAATATGTTAGATGTTTGTGTCAAATTTTGATTAAAGCTATTAATATTCAGCATTGTCCACGACAGAATAAAACTATATATAATATATGCCCTTTAAATGGAAGTAACTTACATTAAATATAACATTCAATGCAAATTTAAAATAAATTAGCAACTAATGTACAAAG
Source organism: Protobothrops mucrosquamatus (assembly GCF_001527695.2). Taxonomy (NCBI): domain Eukaryota; kingdom Metazoa; phylum Chordata; class Lepidosauria; order Squamata; family Viperidae; genus Protobothrops; species Protobothrops mucrosquamatus. The sequence goes on along the minus strand of NW_015386656.1, from coordinate 572,342 downwards.
GCAACCTAAAATAGTAGGAGAGAAAAAAATCAAATTGTAGTTGCAACATAGAAAAAAGAATGAAAAATAAGAAGACACTGAAATATATTCAAAGAAGGCTGCCTATTCAATTTATGTTTCACTTTCTCTAGAATAGCTGATCTCTGTTTTATTAAGACAATTTTTGCATCTGCTGCATCTTTGTAAATCAGTCTATGATAGTCAAGAAGTTTCCCTTTCAGAATCCGGCTTTTGCTGAGGGGAAGATGCAAAGAGAGATTGTGAGGGAGATATGAATTGTGAGACTGAGTTTTTAATTTGTATAACCCCTGGACACCACCCATTATTTTCTGTCTCCATATAACCTGGCAACTACAATCACACTGGATTAGGTACATATTTACTCTCCATGAACAAAAGGCTTCCTTCCTCTATAAGTGAAGGCATTTTCATGAAACATGGGAATTTTTCTGATTGAAAGTTGCATGTATGTACTTTTTGTGGATTACATCCTCTTACTACAACCCTAGAGAATCATATTCCTCCCTCTTCCAGATAGTATATGACATTCCAGCACATATATTCCAAGGGGATGAAGGGCCTCATGGAGAAAAGAGAATTAAAAAACAAACAAAAACTCTTTTCCTCTTAATCTGCATACAGGTTAGTAGTCATGCTATTTATACGATAATGATATTGCCAGACTTAAAACAAAACAAAGCCAATCTTAATGCCATCTCCATTTGGGCAGTTTTTAAAGCTAATTTTCTTTAGTATAGCATCTCTTCCAAAGTATTATGCAAAGGTTATGTAAGCCATGGAAAAACTGAAACATAGTTTTCCACTTTCACTTACAGTAATACTAACTGTGCGGTCTTATGCATCTTTATTTTGATGTACAACTATTGTGTTTAACAGGAATGAATTTGTATTTTTATGAATAATTCATTTTGAACAATATAGCAAAACGCTGGAATTATATTTAGCCTTATCTTGTAATTGGAGCTAGTAGGATTATATCTTACCTTGCAAAAAGCACCATGAGACTTGAATTGCTTAAAACAGAATGATGCACATCAGTCTTATCAATTCCCTGACCAAGAGGCTAGATAAATATACCAAAAAACAGACAAACATAAAACCCAGGAGAAGCTCAATCTAGCATTCTTGCAGCATAATGTAGCAGCTTTTTCTCCCAAAAGAAACATCAGTGTTTGTGTTACATATGCCATAAATAATAGAATGAGAGGTTTTGTTTCAGGTTGGTTTGCATACCCTGCAGCAATTTGAGGGTTGCACCAGACTTTCCTTGGCCAATTGAATGCCACATTCCAAAAATGGTTGGGATCAAAAGACATTTGAAGGAAGGGCTTGGTGGTTTAAGTACCCTTGTTTCTCTTTAATAATCTCACAATTCTAACAAATACAAAAATAAGCCAAATGCACCCTCAGTTACTTGGAGTCACAGAACAAAAGTAATTACTGGGATATAGTTTTGCATCCCTAACTAATCCCAAAGGTGTTTTTCAAAAGGCAATTGGACATTTTATTTTTCATCCAAGAAGGTTCTTCAGTTCTCATACTAGGATAAGAATTGAAACATTTTCAAGGAAAAACCAAGAAAGTCAATTGCCTTTTGAAAAGCACCTTTGGGACAACCATGACCTGGATGATTGAGAATCTCCATAGACATCCCCAAGTAGGGCATCAAATCCAACTTCCACTATTAAATCTAATGTAGATGGGGTATATTCAAGAGAGGAGATAAAAGTATGATGGTGATCATGTTATGTTGACTCCTGGCAACTGAACTGATTATTCTCTGCAGTTTTCTTGGCAAGATCCCAGAGGTAGTTGACCATTGACTCCTTCCTAGAGCTGAGAAAAAGTGATTGGCCTAAGGTCATTCTGCAGGTTTGGTGGCTAAGGCAGGACTAGAATACGATCTTCCAGTTTCTAATCTGATGTCTTAACCACTATACTAAACTGGCTCTCTCTAAATATGATAGAACCTGCTTGAAGTATTTGTATTCATACTTATGCTACTAAAAACAAACAAGGTGATATAAATATATAAAGATATTCATAAAGTATAACAAAACTTACCTTATTTCTGAAAGATCCAGCCTTAGGAGTATTGGATTCCACATTATAATTGGTGTGTTTGCAAAGAGAGAAAAGAACTTCACTTTTCTTTCTGCTCTGTAGTTGCGGTGAAATCACCTTCCTGCTCCAGGTGAGGGACAAATTAATTGGGACTACAATTCATGGCAAATGCTTATCTTTCTCCTTAAACATGCTGTTCTTATTTTTAAATTAAAATAACTAAAACCATATCGTTTTAATGTGTCATCCAATCTGACTCAAAGAAAGTTTGCCCATCAATACCCTAAAGCTAATTGCTACAGTCCCAATCAAATGTTATGCTTTCAGGGCAAACTTCATGTTCAATTACACAACCAGCATTTCCACTTTTCATCTCATTGCAGATTCTTGTATATATGCCTTATTTCTTCCCTCTTCTAATTTTACAGTGACACTCCAGTAGACCTGGTTATAATTATTCTCATGATAGGAACATTACTTCGTCCAATTGGAAAAAAACACTAAAGAGAGACATCATTAGGATTTACAACCATAAAACTGCTGAAGAAGCCTCTTTACTATTCAAAAATCACCAGTAGTTGAGCACTGAAGAATAACACAGGGGTTCTGGAAGATAAACCTTAGAGAAAGAAGTGTTTCCTCTAAGTATAAAATATAGAATGAGCATAAATGTGCCTTGTACATATAATCTGTTTAAGTTCTAAGCTACATTGACTGATTTGAGAAAAATACGATTCCATTGCATTTACGAAATTATTCTGGATTTAGACCACCGGACAGTGGTGGGATTCTGTCGAACTAGTGCGAACGGGCTGAATTCCACCACTGCCACCGGACAACCCTTCCACAATATTTTGATCCTTGTACTTCACTTGACCTTTCTGGTGTGTGTGGTGTCTTTGGTTTGCAGGTCTCTCAAGGCAAGCTTGCTGGACTTTGGGAGACTTGATTTCTCTAGTATTTGTCTGTCTGCATTTGTACTTGTTCATTTGCTTCACAAACTTCTCAGTAAAGTTTGCAATCTCCTATCTGTGTGTTTTTGGGTGAATGGACTAAGATAGGACAGTGTAGATCTAATAGATATAGTTGTAATAGTATATATTACAATTTGGGAGACAGGAAGAAGAGCCAGAAGGAGGGGGACGCAAAAGTTTCTCTAGTTTTGAGGCAAAAAAAAGAAAAGAAGAAGTAAGGTACAGAACTCTACTTGCAGACTTGCATGATTCTGTCAATGTAATTTTACAATGAAGATAGGGTTAGTACTTTCAGTTCTGTTTCTTGTATGGACTATCTCACAAGATTAACCTTGAATTTTATACTTTGTTTTTAATTCAGTTTTCTTTTATATACCATATCAGATAATAATAATGTATTCCAAACACAACTGAATGCAGTAACATAATTATTATCACTATGTTATAGTCTTGAGAAAAAAAATTTGAAGGACTCAGGAGAAGAGTCACTGCTGGGCTGAGTTTTTACATATATTTCCCAAATCATACTTAAGATTTACCTATATTGATAGATCAGCTCACATGCACATAGCAAACTACAGCATAATTTAATTTTCTTTCATTTCTTTCTCAAATCTTTTAAAGTTTTTAAAATTATTGCTTTAATATATAAATTAAGACGTGAAGGGAAAAAAAAGGAAATGTTAAAACATATACCAACAAAAGAAAGAAAGAAAGAAAGAAAGAAAGAAAGAAAGAAAGAAAGAAAGAAAGAAAGAAAGAAAGAAAGAAAGACCCCAGGCATAAGAAGAAATTATTCAACCTAATTTTTAAAAATATAAAGTAGAACAATGTTAATCCAAAATCCAAGATAGTGAGACAGGTATCAACTGTTCTTCCAGTGTTAGAGCACTTGTTTTTCTTGATAAATTCATTTTTTTTCATACAGTAATAAATATACATTTTGGTAATCTGCATATTTGTGTACATTCATGTCCTTAAAACATATTAACAAATGTATGTATATTAAACTAATAAACTCATAACATGAGTTCCTTCTCCTATTTTAGACGTTAGTAATGCAGGAGGTATCCCACTATGATGCAGAAAGGAAAAAAGGAGTAAAACTTGTTTCAAACATTTCTGTTGCACCATATGCAGTCTGTTTTAGCAAAAGTCCCCCCCCCCCAAAAAAATCTAATCCATGATGGATTAGCATCTTCATCTGTACGGAAAGGAAACCCCTATATGTAATTGTTATACATGGTTCTAATTATATAATGAAATGAAATCATTTTATGCATTTTTTTTGAAACTGTAATCTACAGTACTGATTGTATCTATTAGCTGGACCATCAGAAGAAACTTCAACACATCAGAAAAGCCTCTTTAGAAAGCTTAGTAGTGCTCCTAGTTGGCAGGGTATTCCTTGATCAGAGCAAGGGAGTTCACCTCCATTGCAGCCCTTCAAGCCTTAGTCTACTCTGTTCTGGAGAGACTGTCCTAGACTTACTGGAGGGGCTTTTCAGGAAGTACAAAGGAGAAAGGCCTGTTCAGTTCTGTGTAGAGAAAACTGGATAGTCTATGGCCTGCATATCTCCTCTGGCTCCTTTTATAGCAGCCTCCTGAAAATTCTTGCAATTCCATCACTGACATTCTGTCATGGGCTACCAAATAAGGGCAGTGTGGTTTTCTGTGGATTATGTGGGTGTATTTGTTAAATAAGAAATCAAACTCCAATAAATGTAACATACCTTCATAATATAGAAAAAGGGCTAAGTATTCTACCCTTAACACTTCTAACAATGTCATTATGACCATCAATTTTATTTGATGGTAATAAAATTATTTCAGTAAGTATAGTACTATAAGGAAATAGGATCTATCCTTTCCTTCACTCTGCCACTACTGGTCCTTTGTCAACCAAACATGATAGTCCAGAGGGAGTGCAACAATGACTAGCACCAGTTTCATTCCTCCCCTCAGCCAGAGATGTCAGAACAGTACTAAAAGAAAAAAAATTAAATGAAAGAAAAAAATTCATGGGCAATTTTCTGTATTCAGTACATGGGCAAAACTCAGTCACTGTCAACTTGCAGAGACCCTGGTTTCTGAGATGTATTACAGGATTATAGCCTCCAAATTGACAGCAATATACTACTTACTTTATTAGAAAATATATAGAAACAAGGAGAGACATGGATGGGTACAAGCTTAGAAAAAAGGATAGATTCAAAGGGAGATGGATTCACACATACACAAGGAATAACAGATAAGTAAACCAAAATGGAGACTTGAATTTCATGGCAAATAGTGGTAAAAGGAATAAAAAATGGCTTGGGAAACAATTCAAATTAAAATCAGAACTCTGATGCAGTGTAATTAATTACTTACTGTACCTATAAGTTGGCATGTAGTTTATTCTTTAGTACATTGTGGGGGGGAAAATCTTACTTTATATCACTTGGAAACATGCTCCTCTTCTCCTATTATTAAGAAGATTCTCAGACAAAAACCTCGAGCAAACTTTTTTTCTGGCTAATTACCTTTAAGTGGACAATAGAATATGTGCTTATAGTCCTCAAGAATATCCCCAGATGTTTCTCCTGGCTTTCCTCACTAAGAGCAAATATATCAAGTTCATTTATTTTATTTATTATACTTGTTTATCACCAATCTCACCTAGAGGTGACTGTGGGCAGCTTACAAACATTAAAAGTCAATTAAATACTGAAATAATAAAAACTCATAATAACATAATTTACAATAACTATTATAAACAGTATACAGTAGGGAGCACATTATAATCCAGTGTTTTTCAGATTTTGCAACTTCAAGGTATGTGGACTTCAGTTTCTAAGAATTCCATAGACATTCCCCAATATGCCAGCTGGGGTATTCTGGAAATTGAAATCCACACATCTTAAATTTGAGAAAAACCCGGTTTTAATCCAACACAGCTCTGATCCAATCTAAAACATGATTCTAATCTAATCTTTAGAGAGATATCTATAGGGTTACTTTCTGGATTTCTTATTTGAATTAGTTCTTCATTAATACATAGTATTAATGGTAATTCCATGGTACTCATGGAATGCCAATTATAACATTTAAATAAATTATATTAAATGAATCTGATTTGTCGCCTTGCCGAGATTATGTTGGCGTAATACTGTTTTGTTACAGGAATCATTGCTAAAACCATTATCAACAAGAGTTCTTTGAATATTTTTTCTCTATAAGTAATAGATACAGTAGAGACAAAAAATATTGATATGGATGAGTCATTTAATGCCTTTTTTAACAACTCAAAGTAGTGTACCCCATGCTATTTTTCTCACAACTATCATTCTGTAAAATGGGCTGGGCTAAGAAAAAGTGACTGGCCCAAAGTCATGCAGATGGACTTTGTGCTTAAGGATGGATTAGAATGCAAAATCTCACGAGTTTTACTCCTCTATCTGTATTTGTCATTCTAGTCCTTCTCTTCTACATTGCCCAATATTATTACATTATACTGATTCTTCACTGTTCAAAAAAGCAGTGACTACTAATTATACGTAGTTTACAACAATCAAAGTTGGAAATGGGTAAATAAATAAATACAACATCTCAATCAGCATCAAATATACTGTTATCTAAATAATAAATACTTTAAATGCTGTGTCATAAGTTGATTGTTAAAAATATTTATTATGAACTAGTTATAAGAGATCAGACTATAATATTGTGAGAAAAGTAATGAGGTAGAAAAACAAGGATAGAAAAAACAAATAATCAAATAATTTTTGCCACTCTCGTGATTGCTTTTTGTTTTGTTTGTTTGTTTCATTCTCTCATGAAGCTGGCCTATGCTTTTAAAAAGTTAAATGGATTAAAGTTCAAAATTTAGCTATGTTTTTATTTCATAGGTGTCTGAAAATTTTGTCAGATAGTATTGGATATTTTCATTCAAGTCTTTGCCTAACTGTTATTATGCTTTTATTGTTTACAACAATGATCCATTTCAGAAAATGACTACCTTGAAGAGTCTAATGTCAAACTATTAGATTTGTTTTAAAAAAAAATTGACATGATAGTTGCTCTTGTTCAATGAATGCTAATCCACAATAAAGTAATGATCCTAAAAGCAGTGATGGGTTAAGTAATGATATCATGTCATATTAACTATTAACAATGATGGTTTCAAACTACAGTATATTTGATGCTCTGATGATAGATTTTGATCTGGAAATGTTAAATGCCATCTATTTGATGATTCTATTTCAGCCAACATGCCATTTTCAACTATTGGTCAGGGTCTGGAATGCCACAGTAATCATTTTATCAGTGTGAAAACTACAATAAGGCTCCAGCAACATTATATATTATGTTAACAATAGATCAAACCTATTCCCGCTTCTGAGTCAACATGGTTACCGGGGAAAACCATATAATTGTGAATTAATTATTACAGTTTTGATCATTTATTATTAATGGTCCCTTGTTCTTTCCTGAAAATATTTTGTCTTTCACACACACACACCAACATTTACACATAAATGGTATGTGCAGTTACAAGGGGCCTTTTCACTAATGTAGCACATGGCTACCTCAGACAAGTCTCTTTTAAGAGGAGTGAAGGGAATAACAGAACATACAATCACACGATTTAGCTTATTCCCCAAGAACATTTGTACATTTATAAGTGATTGTATTTGGAGTCCATATTTAAGCCATTCTTCTCATTTATATTTCTTATAAGTTTGAAAAAAAAACCCATTGTACTAGAGGTCCAAAGAATGCAGAATTATAATTCTTAAAACAGCATATTCTTCCTGATCCATCTTGGTAGCATTTTAATAGAAAGTAAATTGTCTATCAGTAGCTGTATACTAGTAATCTATATTCATATTCAGAGGCTGGTGAGCAAACAGTACAGAATGAGCTATGCTTATGTGATGTTCCAGGATTCATACCCAGTATCTGTATTCTTGCTTGAAGAGTTCTTAACACATATTCCAAGGAGAAAAGTTAACACTTTTCACTGCATAACAGTTTTAAACAATTACTTTGACAGTTATTCATCTTACTTCTCTCTCCCAATCCTAACTCCTTCCTCTCCTTTCTAGTTTTAGTGTGTCCTGGGATTTGTAGTACTTCATTAGAGGTACTGCATCAAGAGCCAACAGATAAAGATATACATACTTTGAAGATAAAAATATGGACAGTTTTGAACTCAGTTCAAATTTACTAAGACTCCTGAGAGTACCATGGATAGCCAAAAAAACCCAAACAAACACAAAAAACAAAACAAAACAAAACTCAAAGACATGGATCATCAAACAAATCAACCCAGAGTTCTAACTCTAGGCACAAATGGTTAGGATCAAATTATCCTACTTTGTACATATTATGCAAAGACCTAGCTTTCTAAAGAATGCTCTAATGCTGGAAAAGATAGAAGTAAATAGAAAAAGAGAATGACCAGAAGCAATGCGGATGGACTCAGTTATAATGACAAAGGGTGCACTGTTGGAAGACCTGGAGGACCAGGCTGGGAACGGATTGTCATGGAGGAAATATATGTATGTGATCACTAGAAATAAAAAAAATGACTTTATGGCTCATAATCATCATTATCAAATTGCTGGGAAGAGCATATGGGGAGTAATTAGAAGTAGGTTGTTGTATTTGTGTGAGATGGGTGATTATATAAATGTGATAGAGATAGGTAGGTAGGTAGGTAGGTAGGTAGTTAGATAGATAGATAGATAGATAGATAGATAGATAGATAGATAGATAGATAGATAGATAGATAGATAGATAGATAGATAGATAGATAGATAGATATGCTAACAAGTGAAGTTAAAGCTATACCAGTCATGCTTAGATGGAGGCCAGGTATTTCAGTGATAAATGTTTTTGTCTAGGTTCATTCAGCTGCTGCATCATTTCATAACCTGACATTGTTTCTTTTTTTATATACAAATTTTATTAAATGTACATTTTAAAAACAAAAATGGACATGCTTCAACTTCCCTGGCTTCAACAGTGCTATTAGTATTACCTTATGTTACAGAAAGAAAAACAGAAACTTAAAATATATTCTTTAACAGGACAAAGTATAACAAACTGTGCGTATAACATCTGTAAAATTTTTGCTAAACCATCTTTCAATCGTCAACATTATATTTACATATCTTTCAGTTGTGCCCTAATGTAGGTACTAATAAGAAGTCCTTATGATATCAACTAGTTAATCGATAATCGTCTCAGCGATCCTCCTTATCTCTAACCAATCGTACAAATTTTTCCAAATTTCATAATACTCTGTTTCAGTTTACCTGACTTTGTTTCTAACTGCATCTGGCAAGCTTTTATTGCTCACACTGGACTTGACTCTCTGAGTTCCAAGTTGTATACTGCCATTGTAAAGATTCTGTTGATAGTTTTCCCAGATTGTTTAATTATGCCTCTTGTGCTATTGTACATTAGCAATATGTTTTGTCTTTATGTTTTTAGTTGCATAAATGTAACCAGAAAAGGAGGAGGAAAGATAGCTCTGTAACTGGATCTTAAAAAGCTTTGTAGAACATAGAAAGATTTAATTAGAAAGTGATTTGTGACAATACATAAGCAACATTATGCAGAGTGCAGGAAAGGAATAAGAAGCCAAACAAATTTAAAACATTAGATAAGGACAAGAAAACAAAATATAATTAAACCAGTTGATACAAATACCATTCTCTATAACTTTTAAACCTGTCTATTCCTGCAAACCATCCTTCATTTCACCATATCCATTCAACTTTATATCCACTGTCTTTGTTCTTCTTATCTCTGTATTTTGAGATATCATCAACTGTATCTAAGCATAGATTTCTTGGTCTTGTCTTTCCTTTCAACCTATTTACCTTCCTTAAATATTTACTTGACAATTTGGTTCCCATTTGTCTTCTGGTACTCAAAGTAACTTCCTTTATACTGATACTAATCACTTTGGTATTCAATTCATATTCATTTAGCATTTTCGACTCTGTGTCTATTTCTTTTATCACAACTGCTTCTTAAAAAATCCAATCCATTGTAACCAATTTACATTTATGTCTTACTGATATACTCAAGTGGGGAGAAGCACTTTTTAAGAACACCAGTTTTGTTTCTTTCAAGAAGTGTTAATTTCTCATAATATACTATGCCATAATCACTACCTTTTTACTGTAATGTGGACATTTAAACATTCATCCATTTTCCACCTTAAGTTGATATTTTCTAGCACAATACACAAATTAAATGGTGTTTCTTCCAACTAATTAATCCATTGTTCATTCTATTTTCTCAGACAAACCATATAGCTTGGTATTTGGTTCATGAAGTTTTAGATTCATACCTTTCACTGATTCGTATTGTCTGTCTAATATTTCTTGCAAATCATTTGGGTTCTCAGCCAATAACATGACATCATGCATGTACAATTGTATATGCATATTCATAACTCCAATCAACACATTTCTAGCATCACCACAAGCATTCCTTTTACATTTATCCATAAATAGGTTAAATAAACCAAATGGATGTTACACATATTGGTCTTATTCCTTGCTCACTGTTGGACAATTTGCTGAACAATTTCTGTATTCTCATGCATTCATTATGTATACACATTGGAACAGATCCTTGAGGGAAGTTTTAATTTTGTTTGTTAACTGAATAATTGTTTAACCATATCACTTTGAAAAGAGCAGTGCATAAAAATGTTACATTGTATTAATGTTTCCCTCAATTGGGGCATGGCACTATTAGTCTTACAGAAGGTGCTGTGCCTTGCTGAAGAAACTTCTGTATCTCTGGATGCTTCCCTTTTTGGCAACCATAAATTGGTTTTGAGGCTATTATTCTTGGTCAAGATGGTTGAATAGATGTGGCTGATTAGCTTCAGTGTTTCTATATAAACTTGATTTTCGTGATCTGTTTCATTCTCATTTCAGACTGTTGCACTACTAAGATAATATCTGTCCTGGATGCTTTAAGTAGTTGGCAGTTGGAGGCACAGCTTTGTTATGGTTCAACTTCTGTCTTGAGAATTGATTCCAAATATTGACATATTGGATTTATATCATAGCCTTGGGCTGCAGCATGTCCAAGGTTCCATTTGTCCTACATTTAATATCTACAGGAACCTGCTGGTGGTGTGGGACTGGGGCCCATGTTATGCGCATGACACTTAAGTCTGCTATCCCTTTCTTCATAAGATGTGTGATGGTCTTTGGTGGGTACCTGCTTGGCCTGGATTCTAATAGAGAGCCATGGAGATGATCTTGAGGAAGCTAGGCAGAGATAGCAATGGTTACCTAAGCAAAACATTATTTAAGCCTGGCAACATCAGAAGTATGAGAAAGAAGCTGCTCCCTAATTCACTACAGTATTAGAGGAATAGACGGGAGAATTCATTCAGATTTTCAGAAGTCTGTTACTATAGCTTATATCAATAAACTGTGGTTACACTCACAACCTGGCCAAATTTGAAAGAGTGGCAGTTCAGGATAGAGATAAATCATTATGGAGAAAAACTATATATGTTGCTCTTCTGGTGAAGCTTCATAGTGAACTAAACAACACTGAAGGAGTGAGTGGAAATCAGTGACCAGACAGTGAATTCTGGCCTGTGAAGTCTCTCTGGGAAATGAAGAGATAAGATCACCCACTTGCAGTACAGATAGCTATTTCTCATGAGTAAACTGCAGGGACTGAGGTTTTGTGGTCTACTTGTGAGTTGAGTGGTTTGGAGCTGGGCAACTGAGAGTCAAGGAATTCTTTAAATACTTAATCTATATAAATAAAAATGTAAGTGTTCGTTTGTTCAAAATCTTAAATCTCCAAAAGTTCTTCACTGATTGTTTTGAAATTTTGATACAATGTTGCATTTGAATACATGCGTGTTTTTATATACCTATATTATATAGATGTCACACCTGTGACAGGTAAAACATGCTTTTTTTGAAAAGCAGCGCCATCTGTTGGACGTAAAAGCAACACACGCTTTTACCAGACTGAGCCACAGCAACGTGTGGCCGGGTACAGCTAGTAGAGATATAAGAAAAGATGGGAGGAGTGGAGTAAAGATTTAAAAAGTTACTTATTAAGTTAAGGCCTTTTGCAGATAGTTTGCTGTTGATTGTGGAAGATTCCTTAAAGAAAATTGAAATATTAATGGGAAAATTAAAACAATTTGTTGCATTAGCAGGCTTCAAGATTAATAAACAGAAGATGAAAATGTTAACACAAATATGAAAAAAGAAGATCAAACAATACAATAAAATGGGTTTTAAGATTGAAAGAAAGTAAAATATCTGTCTACCACTATGACAAACATGAAGTCTATGTTATTTCAAAGTAATGTTAAGACATGGAATGAAGTTATAAAGATATGTTACGATGGGGAAAACTACAACTGTCATTGCTAGGAATAATTTTTGTGATAAAAATGGATGTCTTGCCTAGAATTATGTTTTTATTTTGGACAATATCTGGTTTGAAGAATGATGCACTATTTAAACAGTGGCAGAAGGATATGTCTAAATTTGTGCAGCAGGGGAAAAGCATGAGTTAAATATAAGGCGTTTCAAGATGGAAAAGAAAGAGGATTGTGTTTATCAAACCTGAAATTGTATTTTGCAGCTTGCTATTTGGTTTGAATGAAAGAGTGGGTGCTGCTGAGAAGTAGAAGGCTCTTGGACTTAGAAGGACATGATCTGAGATTTGGGTGGTATGAATATTTATGGTACAACAAAGTTAAGGTTATATGGATTTTAAAAATAACTTTGTTAGATGTGCCACATTGTGAATATGGAATAGATACAAGCCCAGACTGTGCCCAAAAAACACCTTTGTGGATCTCAGACTAAGCAGCATTTAATAGACAAAAAATAATAGACAAACACAAATGGCTATCTTATTGTGAGAATCTAGAAATTTGTCAAGGGGAGTATTAAATAAAACCAAGAGAAGAACTAGTTGCAAAGGGATATAGTTTTAGAAGGATTTAAACAAAAGAATTTGTTTTTGAATATTGTAAAACTAACTTTGAAATAGAATTATGCACTTCAAATTTATGTTGGAAGCAACATAAGACAGGATATTTTATCAGGTTTAATGAATGTGTAACAAAGCTAGAAAATTCTGGATTCAAATATAACACAGATTTGGAGGATTTTGTAGATTAATATACAATTTATACCAGAAGTTTTTCTTTTGGAATTGGGATTTTTCCAAACAGTTTGAAAAAAGTTATGTAACTTTGTTTTTGTACAGGTTAACTGCAGTGAGATCATTGTATGCACAGAGATGGAAAAATTTGACACTACACACAATGGAAGATTGGTTTACGAAGGGGATCGAATTTGCTGAGATGGCCAAATTAATTTCTTCGATTAGAAAAAAAACAATAACTATTGCTGACTGGAAATCCCTTATGGACTTTTTATGCAAAACAAAAAAGTGAACTTACAATTTATGGTTTTCAAGATTAGACAAGATATATTACAGAAAAAAAGAGAGTTATACTGTAACCATAGAGTAAGAAATACAGTACATTTATAATTGTACTTATAACTGCTATAAAGACAATTGGAAGGTACTTTTTAGTTTCTTTTTTGTTTACTTTTTTTCTTTGCTTTACTTTTAGCTTTGTCTTTGATATCTTTCTTTTTTCCCCTTTAAATTATTTTGGATTAATTTTTATCTTTTTTTAAAATAATAATAATAATAATAATAATAATAATAATAATAATAATAATAATAATAATAATAATAATAATAATAATAATAATAATAATAATAATAATAATAATAATAATAATAATAAAGTTGGAAGGGACCATGGAGGTCATCGAGTCCAACCCCCTGCTCAGGCAGGAAACCCTATACCATTTCATACAAATGGCTGTCCAGTCTCTTCTTAAAAACTTCCAGTGTTGGAGCATTCACCGCTTCTGGAGGCAGGTTGTTTTTAATTATAAAGAGAAAATCTATGTGGTCACTAGGAGGTGGAAAGAAAGAGAAGAAGAGGATGACCAGCAGCAAGATGGATCACACGCCCCATTGGGATACTTGAAAGAATAGGTTAGGAATAGATCATGTAGTTACTAGAACTCAGAAATGACTTGATGGCACATAATAAAAAGAAATACAGTACTTCATGTGGAATGTCATTTGGTTTAGGGATATCTTAATTTATTCAAATTACAGTCCACATTTCTTAAAGTTCATGGCCAGGTACATTTCTTTTAATTCGAAAATTTATACACTACCTATATATCGGTGTCTCCATTTTTTCTTCAATACAACCTTATGAAGCAGGCGGGGTCATAGAGAATTACTGGCCCAAAGTCGCTTGGTGAAATTTCCATAACTGAATGGAAGACTAGTTTGACTCTCCCAACTAACCTCTTTAACACAATAGCACACTGCTGTAATAAGGGATAAGAACTTACAGTAGTTTGCTGTAAGAGTTTTATGGGCAATTTATATCCCGTATTCCAATAAGAACCCACTAGTGAGGGCAATGAACCTACTTGGCTACGCACTTTGTACTTTACTTACTTCGAGCACTGTCTTACTTTCAGAAGACTTTCTGACGACACTCTGTACAGTGTTTTGCAGACTGAGGTAGGCAGCAATATCTTTTCTTGTCTGTGAATACAATCACTGGTGCCTGAATTAGAAAATACTGCAACCTACTTATCCTATTTTACAAATAAAACAACAATAACACTTAAAAGATTCACAATTTGCAGCTACACACTTCTTCCTTAATATTTAGCCTCTATTGTTTGAGAACAAAAGCATACATGAAATAGAATAACAACAACAATAATCAGAACAAAGTACAAAAATAGTTCCAGTAGAATTATTTACATTGTCTGAGTCTTTAATAATCTTTTAAAAAATCAACAAAAAAGGCTCAGAAAAAAGGCTAGGTTTTTGTTTTGACTTTCTAATGCTCCACAACCCACACATACTAGTAGCAATAATAATCACAAGGACTTCTTGATATATTGAGGAATGTAAAGCAACAGTGTATGTAGGTGGATAGTCTGTCAAAAACAGCATTGTGCTTAAAGTCTCATTACTTTGCTATGTGCTATGATGTTGTACCCATGTCTAAAGTGTAGAATTTGCAATGACACATCATAGGGATTCAATTTCTACCCTTTGGAAAATTCATAAAACATCATGAACCTGAGGATGCCAATAATAATAATAATAGTAATAATAATAACAATAAAGTCATAGAAAATTAAAAATTTAAATTGCTGTAGGACTTTAGAATTCAAACAGACAGGCACCTGCTACACAACACCCCAGACTTAACAACTATCAATAAGAAAGACAAAAAAGTTTGGATAGTGGACGTGGCAATGCCTGGAAGAGAAAGAACTGAAGAAGATAACAAAATACAAAGACCTATATATATAGAAATAGAATGACTGTGGCAAAGGCAAGCAAAGGCAGTACCAATAGTAATAGATGCCTTGAGTGCAATCCCAAAACAACTGGAGCACCACTTGAAAATCATCAGTATTGACAAATTCGCCATCAGTCAATTGCAAAAGGTGACCTTACTGGGAACAGCTTCTGTTCTGTGACGATATCTATAACACCATCAAACATCCACATCTGTCTATCCCAGGTCCTTGGTAAGGATTCAAATGCCAAACCTAGTTTGAACATCTGGCTGACTGTGCGATTATTATTATTATTATTATTATTATTTATTTATTTATTTATTTATTAAATTTATATACCGCCCTATCTCCCTTGCGGGACTCAGGGCGGTGAACAGGCGATACTAAAAACCACAATAATAAATAAATAGTTTCTATTTTAAAATCGAATTAAATAATAGGCCTGTTCTAAAAACACACCCATACAAAAAAACCCCACTGAAACATAATCAAACTACGCCAGGCCGGCCGCACGGAATAGATGGGCCTTCAGGGCTTGGCGAAAAAGGCGCAGGTCCGCAACTGTACGTAGGTCAGGGGGTAGGTCATTCCAGAGGGCAGGAGCTGCCACAGAGAAGGCTCTCCCCCTGGGGGTCGCCAGCCGGCATTGTCTGGCCGATGGCACTCTAAGAAGGCCCTCTCTGTGGGAGTGGACTGGTCGAAGGGAGGTGTTTGGTTGGAGGCGGTCTTGCAAATACCTAGGTCCATTGCCATGGAGCGCTTTAAAAGTTGTTACTAACACCTTGAAGCGCACCCGGAAGGCCACCGGCAGCCAGTGCAGCTCGCGCAGGAGAGGTGTTACATGGGAGCATCTAGAGGCCCCCAAAATCCCCCGCGCAGCCACATTCTGAACTAGCTGGAGCCTCCGGGTGCACCTCAAGGGGAGCCCCATGTAGAGAGCATTGCAATAATCCAGGCGGGAAACAACGAGGGCTTGAGTGACTGTGCGTAGGGCATCCCAATCCAGAAAGGGGCGCAACTGGCATATCAGGCGAGCCTGAAGAAAAGCCCCCCTGGCCATGGCCGTCACATGATCGTCTAAAGACAGCCGAGCATCCAGGAGGACGCCCAGGTTGCGAGCCCTCTCCGCGGGGGCGGAACCAACTGGCTATGACGTGACGCCGGAAACCACAGCCACTCGGTCTTGGACGGGTTGAGATGAAGCCTGTTCCTCCCCATCCATTATTATTATTATTAACAACAACAACCACAACAAAACAACAACAACAACAACAACAACAACAATAACAATAATAATAATAATAATAATAATAATAATAATAATAATAATAATAATAATAATAATAATAATAATAATAATAATAATAATAACACTGGATCATGCCCTTCATCCTCACAGGATTGTTGACAGACTCTACTTACCAAGAAAAATAGGTGTGGGTGGAATGTTGTAAGAACAACAGGCAGTTGAAGAAGAAAAAAGGCTATTAGAAAAATATCTGAATGATAGTGAAGAGGATATACTGAAGCTGTACCCAGAAGGCTTACTGAATTCTGGAAAAACCAAACTGGCTTAAAAGAAAGACCAGATGAAGAACAGAAAAGAGATATGGGAAGACAAAGTATTACATGGCCAGTACATTAAAAAATAATAGGCAAAGCAGATAACAATATTTGGCTAATGTCAGGAAAATTGAAGGAGACAGAGGGACTAATTGTGCTGCACAAGACCAAGCCTGAATAATAAATGCATACAAAGCCAGAATTGAGAGGACACCAATAGACAGTAAATACCACCTCTGCAAAGAAGCTAAAGNGCACGACTTTGCCAGCAAGATTTGGAAAATAAAACTGGATGCGGATGAGACCATGGTTTCCTATGATGTGACTTCACTCTTCACTTGCATCCCAACAAATGAAGCTGTCATGGTAGTGAAAAAATGCCTGCTACAAGACAGCACTCTAGGTGACAGAACCAACCTCAGCTCAGACCACATATGTGGCACGCTGGACCTCTGCCTGACCACTACCTATTTTCAATACAGAGGTGGTTTCTACAGACAAAACCACAGCTGTGCCATGGGCTCACCTGTGTCCCCCATTGTGGCCAATCTTTACATGGAGGAGGTAGAAACCAAAGCCCTAAACTCCTTCACAGGAATTCCACCCACTCACTGGTACAGGCATGTGGATAATACTTGGGTCAAGATCAAAACACAGGAATTGGAAGCATTCACCAAACATATCAACTTGGTGGACAGATACATCAAATTCATATGTGAAGATGTTAAGGAAAATAGTCTAGCCTTCCTGGACTGTGCTGTATACATTAAGGAAGACAGAAGCTTTAACACTGAAATTTACAGAAAACCCACTCACACGGATCAATATTTACATTTTGATTCACACCACCCACTGGAGCACAAAATGGAAGTTATCAGAACCCTACACTACAGAGCTGAAGGCCTGCCTACCAGCAAAGAAGGAAAAGAAATAAAAAACATCGAGGAAGCCCTCAGAACATGTGACTATCCCAAGTGGGCCTTCATCAAATCTCAAAAAAGACCTAGCAGGAGCTCCTTCATAACAGATGAAGAAAACAATAAACACAGCAACGTAGTCATTCCATACATTGCAGAAATATCAGAAAAGCTCAGGAGGATCTTCAACCAACACATCATATGTGCACACTTCAAACCTAAGAATATACTAAGGCAGAAGCTTGTCCACCCCGAGGATAAAACACCCAGACACAAACTGAGCAACGTGGTATATGCAGTACAATGCAGCAAGCTATGTGCAGATCTGTACATTGGGGAAATGAAACAACTTCATAAATGTATGGCACAACATAGGAGAACAAACCCATCAGAACAAGAATCAGCAGTCCATCTGTATTTAAAAGACAAAGGCCACTCTTTCGAAGACAGCAAAGTCCACATTTTGGACAGAGAGGACTGCTGGTTTGAAAGAGGGGGGGTCAAAGAGGCCATCTATGTCAAAATTGAACAGCCCTCTCTCAACAGAGGGGGAGGGATCTGACATCTTCTATCTCCAGTCTACAACACAGTCCTTTCAACAGTTCCAAGAAGGCTCCACACCCATTTGCACTACTCAGGTGACCCTGAAGACACAGATAAGCCTCCAGGTAGCTTTAATGACTCATTAAAAGAATGCAAATGAACAGCTGTCTGCAGGAGTATAAATCTTTCCATTCCCCACCATCCAGTCAGAGCTGAAGAAGCCTCTTGGATGAGAAGCAAAACATCTTCAAAGTAAAACAAGAAAGTCCAGTTGCCTTGTGAAAAAGCATCTTTGTGATAATACTTACCAATTGTTGATAGGGAAGACAAAAAAAGTCTGGATACTGGACATGACAGAATAGAAGAAAAAGAATTGGAGAAAATCAGAAAATAAAAAGATCTGCAAATAGA
>NW_015386656.1:518494-553001 GCF_001527695.2 Protobothrops mucrosquamatus | reverse complement strand
TGCTGCTGCAAAAAAGCAACGGTAATATCAACAGTAATAGGCACCTTGTGTATAATCCCAAAACAACTGAAGCACACTTGAACACCATCAGCATAGACAAGAGCACCACCAGTCAATTGCAAAAGGCAGAACAGTTTACTTTCTGCTAAAATAAATACAATATCTTGAAACATCAACATCTGCCTATCCCAAGTCCTTGGGAAGGACAACAGGTGGATAAAAATGCCAAATCTAGTCTAAACATCTAATTGACTGTGTGAGCAATCATCATCAACATCATAATCCAATCTAAATATCTGACTGTGTGAAAAAAGTTTATTAAATTTGTATAGTCTGATGCTCAATGACTACAGCTCATAACAATCAGACAAGAAAATTATAATAAAATCAGTAAAACATAAAATAAAATATGACAAGTACAATGAAATGAGGAGTCTCCCTCTTGATTGTCAAAGGCCTGGGTGAAGACCCATATCTTCACAGCTCTTCTAAACAGAGAAGCCTCATTCTAGAGGGCAGGCACTTCTACAGAGAAGGCATGTTGCCAGGATAATGAAATGGGGCATAGTAACCTGTGCTAATGTGCTAATCCTGCAAGATTGAATCTGGCCAGATGTTAAGTAACCAAGCCCTATGGGTGTTATAGGTAAGAACCAGCATCTTGAATAGTACCCAACAGCAAACCTTCAACCAGAGCAGCTTATGCCTTGCAACCTGATTAACAATTCTTTAAAAAAATGCCACTATAATGTTTATTCATATTACCTAAGACAAAGACCATTTGTGCAATAAAAATCAGAATTGCCAGTGTGTATTTAATTTATGTCTGGACTTTCTGCATATATAATCACCAAAGGGAGAATAGAATAAATAAAATACAAATTGTAAAATATTGCAAAATACAATTAATTTTAATTTTAAAATAAGAATTAATTTAATGAAATATTAATGAAAAGTTATAAAATCAATATAATCAAAATCATTTTTACTAAAATCAATTAACAGCTAAAAGCTTGACTAAGGAGATGAAGTTTTGCATTTTTCTAAATATCAGTTGAATAAAAGCCAAACACATCTCCCTGGAGGAGTTACAACCTGGACCCACAATAGTCAAGATCCTCTCTCAGTTATGATATAAAAGACATTTCTGCCACATAACTGTGTTCCAGTTCTGATTTATTCAGGAATGGGTTACAGGTGATACACTAGCACAGTGAAACAGATGTGATCCTCACCCTAGTTGTCTTCTGTGAATCTAATTACAGTTTAGGAACAAGGAATAAACTATACTGCACACCATCTTTTTCTTCGGGAGTGCAGCTCTACCCAAAACAATCTCTGAGTCCAGGTCTCTCATTACCAACAGCCTTTGTCTGGAATAATTTCAGCTTCTTTTTTCTCTTTCAGCCAATTATTGAAATTAGGTAACATGCAAAGGTGCCCATTGCTTCCTTTAATTGAGGTGTTAAGGATGCATTTTGTTGTTTATGTATTTTATCAAAGAGTGAGTCATTTTGAAATATGTTGAATGACTGCTAGAAATTTTAGCTTAGCTATTATGAAATGAAAGAATATGACTTGCTGCCTCTTTAGAACAGCATAAATGTAACTTATGGTTTCTTTCATCATAGAAAGGAAAAATGGAAAATGGAAAATTCAGTTTGGGAGTTATCTTGCTTGGTTTTTAAAATATGTTGTGTGTGCTATCTGACAATGGAGTTGCTATGGAGATCATTCGCTCTTGGATTCTGCTCTATTTAATGTAGACGAATTTGGGTTGTGAACATTTAATAGTCTTTTATGTTATTAAAAAAAGTAAACATTCTTATACTAGGAGGCAAGCTATTTGGAAACAGTTTGTTGTAGCAACAATGTGTAAAAAAATGATGCAATCTTTATCTTACCCTGTATTTCACAGACCATATTTTATCATATTGTTGAAATAGAATTACCTACACATCTACTTTGCAGTTTCCTATAATTAATCTCTTCAGTTATGCTGGGATAATTGTTTAATCGAATTAACTATTTCTCTTGATTGAAATCAAAGATAGAATATATGAAAACATGAATTATTTTCTTTACGTGTGCAGGCAAATCTGTTACTATATGATATAGCCAATTGCTGTTTCTAGTCTCAGAAAGACTAGTTTGGCAGTTTTAAATATAAAGCAGAAAACAATTATGGAGACCTTGATGCTTCACAATTCAGCAGAGCTCAAGGACTTGAAAGTTCAACCCTGAGCTACACTTAAGCTCTTCTGTTAGAAAATAATTAATCTATCTCCTTAAACTTTCCCAATAATAGCAAGTGATCCAGTTGCAGCTATTGAAATGTTTTCCATCACTTTGTCTGAATCTACAAGTTTTTATCAGATACCTTTCCAAATAGCAAATTCTAGTTAATGTTTGTTCAATATCAACTTTTTTTAAAAAAAAAATTCTCTGAATAAACTTTTTTTTTAAAAAAAATGTCCATCCAAAGAAACCTTTGAGATGATAAACACTGTGCTCCACCTAATTTATGTAAGTAATAAATAGTTAGAATTGGTAAGCTATGCAAATTCACTGAGAAGGGGTATGAGAAATGCCTGAAAGAATGCTACATAAGGCCTGTTCACTATCATTCCAAAGAACACATGGCAGTTATAGGAGGACAAGTTCTGACTGAATGACAGTAAAAACAGCATGGTAGTAGTACCTATTATATGGATGAATAGAGAACTTCTTTTCTCTGGAAGCACTTAGAGGCTAGAGAGCCATCTGGTGGCAGCGCTTTATTTTGGATTCCTGTATTGATTAGGAGTTGGATTAATTTGTATAAATGGCCCTTTGCAACTGTATAATTCTGTGTATTGGCTAAAGTTGCATTTTTTCCCCATGATACTGGTTCTAATATAATACTTCAGAAGTATTGTTTATCCATGAATATAATTTATGATAGAATATTAGGATAGTTCGTGTGGTATCAACAGCAATAACTGATCTGTAGAAGGCAGAGCAAAAATTGCAGCAAATAGATTTAACAGAGATAAATGTGATAGGAAGAAAATGGTGTATTAGGAATTGAATGTGAAAGATTTTGTAGCTGAGGAGGTTGTGGAACTGCTTTGTGTATAATAAAAATGGCAAAAATAGAAATTGCCAGAAGAAAGAAAATAACAGATGGCCCTACAAAAATAGAAATTTTATGGAAAGTAAGGATTCTGTCAAACTGAGAAAAAAATAACAAAGTTGACTTGGTCAGAAATGAAAGGAAAATGAATAACAAAGGAATGAGCCATTCATCTATTTGCCCATCATATGAGGGTTACATGAGCTATTTTGTATTTCCTTTTATGGCACAAAATGAACATTTGGATTCATCCATTTTTTTAAAAAAATGCTTTCTGAATATATTTCATACTTGTTATATAAAGTATTGTCAATGTGACAAGAACATTCTAACAACAAAACATTTTGAAAAGAAGACATGGGAATGGCATAGAATCCTTACAGAAAATAGAAGGGATGGTATTAAAGGATCTATGAAGCATAACCCCTTTCTTACCTTTTCTTATTTTATCTCAATATTTTGTTATTACTGCCCACTGAGAATATTTTGACTTGCTTTGAACAAAGCAACAAGGGTTTTTATACAATGTAACTATTGATATCATTTATATCATTCAGATACAGCTCACAAATGCTTCATAATAAATAACAATGAACCATAATCACAAATGGAAAATTATACTATATTCTGACTATCTGGGCTGCATAGAAGTGAACGTCATTATTCTTATGCAGAAAGACAAGGTAATTAGGAAGCCAATCAAATTTTGGTAGTCAAAGCAAGTAAATCAGATATAATAGAAAAATTCAAGGAAGGCCTAATAGGAAAGAAACAGCAAAAACTCCATGTAACCCCATTAAACCAGACTGGCCAATTGTCCTTCTTCCCTATTTTATCCAGCTGAAATCTTTATATACCTAGTCATGGTTATAATGTGATCAGCTCATCTGGAGGAACTACCTGAACTTTTAAAGGGTAAGCTGTCTTATTTTGCAGTTTCAATTCTGGGCAAATAGAGATTCTTGCCAGGACTTCATCATGTGATTCAGAGAGTGATGGTAATAAGGCCATGTACCATAATTGAGAAGATCCAAGCAGAATCTCTTGAAAAGTCCATTTTCTGCAGCTTTATGAAAAAGGGTGATGCTTGGAAGTATGCAACTATTTCAGAACTGCTAAATCTCACTTAAGAAACCCCATATGAAGAATCACTCTTATGCACACATGTGCATGTGTGCACACACAATCTCATATGAATTCTGTACCAACTTCCAATTAAATAATACAAACATTTAACTTTAGAAGATTAAAAGGTAATATTTTCCTCAAGTTTGACTCTGGTGTCCACCTGGACACAACTTTGGTTTTTGGGAAGGCGACAATATGAAATTAACAATCACTGCTTTTTTCTGCATTGTTTTTTCATTCTCAGTCTAGTCAGAGAATTCCTAGTGCTCTCCAAGTACTAGCCAAATTTAACTTATGAGTTTTTGAGAAAATTAGCCAACGTTAATGATGCCAGAATGATACAATGCTATTTTGACTGGCTTCTCAAAATATACCACTATTTGGAGTGTCTGCAGGGGATGAACTACCTAAAAAAGGGGTGGATGATTACAATTGCATTGTTGTGTCTACCACCTTGACATTTTAACTCTTGCCCACATATTACTTCAGTGCAGCGAAATAGCCAACATTAATTAAACTAGTCATATGTTCTACAAATTGTTTTTCTTAGTCACATTTAATTATTTGGATTATTCTTACATATATTCCTCCACTATTTATTGGATATAAACAAAAACACATAGGCTGCAGCCCTATTCTTTCTCATAAATGGAAGCTTTCTATAGGCTGGATCCAAAGACAGATGGCTTCTGTGATACAGAATGTCTTTCCCCATCCCACCAGAATTGTTTTTTCTGTTAGCAAAGCTCCTTTCCTTCACAGATGGGAGAGTTTGAAATCAGCTGACTGATGAATATTTCACTAAAAAGTTGTCTATTTCAGGTGGACACTTACGCAGTTTGTTCTTTGAATAGTTAGTAAATGCAAAACACTAATCGTGAACAAACCAATAAGCAGATGTGCTGCTGAATGAGTTTTATGGTCTTGTATTCATTTGTGTTTCAAGTTGTATCAACGCAGGTTGCTCAATGCTCTTAAGATTGTTCCAGCTTATCTGCAGAATACAGAAAGAGTGAAGCTCTATATTTACCGGTAATTCCGACAGACTAAAGAATGACTTCACTTCTTTGCTTTTTCCTGTTAATCTGTGTATTGATAATTATGCTTTTTAAATGGTATATTTGGCTATTATTTTTTTAACATTTGAATATTAATTTGAATATTATATTCTTGTTATCTTTCCCAGACCTTATATTTTAATTTTTTATGAGCTAGAGAGAATTTTAAAAAGAAAATATAACCTACAAACTGTTGTGATTAGCATAATTAGGTTATTATACCATAACATTCTTGCAGCCTGGGGTTAATGTATGGGTTACATAAGCTTAATATAAATGATGGTCTTTCAAAAAAATAATATGCTGCTCAAGCTGTATGAAATGATAATTCTTGGAAGTTTTGGAGGACTGGAATAAATAACTAAAAATATTAAAACTACCATTTCCATAGTTTTATACCGCTGTTATTATGCAAATATTATTTTGCCAATATATATCTTTATTTTCTTTTTATCAGCTTCAATCCTTTATTGAATTTGGTATAGTATCAAAGGCATTGGGTTAGCAGGTGGGTGAATGGGGGTTCTAGCCCTTCCAACTGGGTAACCTTGGCACAGTCATTCTCTCTCAGTCCTAGAAAGCAGGCAATGGTAAACCACTTTTTAAAAACTTTGCCAAGAAAACTGCAGTGACAAGTTCAGGCAGTTGCCAGGAGTCAAAAACTGATATGAAGATGTTCTAATGTAATGTATGAATAACATTGAAAAAGTGAGACGAGATGCTGCCTAAGAAACCTTCAGACAGGAGAATCAAGACCCCAGTGGCTTAGCAGTCAGGGAAAGAAACTGAGAAAGGTCCCGCCCTAATGGATCTAGCAGTTCAAAGTGGCAGTAGGAAGTATGTACTTTCAAACTTGCAAGTTTCTATTAATGTAGCATTACAATAAAGTAGATTTAGATCCTCTTGTCATATTTCTTGTCTGGTTTACCCTAAAAAGCCAACAAATACACACATACAAACCTTTTATTTTATCTTAGTTTATTATAACTTCTTCAGAATTAAAACAACAACAGGGGAATACACCAATTCATAAATCCACATCATAGAACCCAAACTGTATTGTGGCATAGTACGTGACTGGATTTTGTCATATTTTCCAGTTTGTCAATTCACAATCTGAGTTCCATACATCTGCCTTTAAATGTTTTAAGTCATCTGGATATGAGGAACCTGTATCTTGCTACCAGCTTAACACTATTATTGTCCTGTTCCCAACTCCCATCAGCTGTAACAAATTGGATCTGTGGTAAATATAACACCTGGAAGGCTGTGTGAATACGACCATTGAATGAACAGGTATTGTATCTTCTCAGTGTTTTAGGGAATTTTATTTTTCATCTAATTTATTTTTGGTTTCTATTTTGTAATTCTGCAAATATTTTTAAATCAGGTGTAGAATTGATGACAATAATCACAGGGCTGACTGATGAAGAATATCTAAAGTAAAGACATGGCTCTATTGATTCATCTTATGCTTATGTGGTAACACTGTTTCCAAATTCCCACTTTTAACCAACAATAATATTTATTTATTTATTTATTTATTTATTTAATTTATATCCCGCCCTTCTCCTTGCGGACTCTTGTATAATTATTGGGCCTTTCCCTAAAGGTTATCTCTGAGAATAAACTTTAGTTTTATATCTCCCTGTCAGGAACTTCCAGATTGCCCCAACTGCAGTGCCTGAACTACAACAAGCAGTATTTTAATGCAGAATGACCATTAGATTTTTAAGATGGCCTATAGATTAAAAAAAAGATTTCCTTCTTTAAAATGTAGCATATTCCTTAACATTTGACTGTCTGGGTTATTTTGGATGGTTTAATGGTTCTAGATTTTTGGGTCATGTTTTAGCAGGAACAGAGTATACAGTGAAATAAGGAATGCTGTTACCTTCTCTCTGCATATATGCAATATATATTCATAAGAGACTGGACAGCCATTTGTCTGAAATGGTGTAGGGTTCCTGCCTGAGCAGGGGGTTGGACTCGATGACCTCCAAGGTCCCTTCCAACTTTATTATTATTATTATTATTATTATTATTATTATTATTATTATTATTATTATTATTATTATTATTATTATTATTATTATTATTATTATCTATTTGCATTTGTATGCTTTCAAACTGCTAGGTTGGCAGGAGTTGGGACAAGTGATGGGACCTCACTCTGCCTTGTGGCACTTGGGTCTCAAACTGCCAAGCTGTAGACATAACCACTGAGTCCTGACCACTGAGTCACCGGATCCCCTTTTAACTTTATGTTCATAGCATTAGCATTTGGGTCCCACTCCTTGCTAATCAATTTGTTGAGCAGCCAAGTCTTAAAAAGAATCTATTAACTTTTATTTCCAAAGGAACTTGGCATACAAAATTGTGGTTCATTCAGAGACTCTTACTCATCTTTAGGTATATTCAGGTGGGGAATGTGGAAAGGAGGTTGTAATATGTAGACTCATATTTTTTTCTGCTCAGTATAGTGAAATCTGAAATGGACTGGACAGAGCCGGGAGGTGCAACCTTGTCGCTCATACACACAGGTAAGTAGATTGTTATTGTTTAACAATTAACCATGGCTGCTATATATTCCCAATCTGACTTGGTAAAATATTTGCTTTTCACATGTTTTCTCTGGTTTTTCCTTTAGATTCTATTTATCAACACAACAACACAATGTGTTTATCACACAACACAATGAATGGTGGACACTGAAGTGCTGTGACATCTTTATTTAGCTTTCTATGAAACAGACCATTTCTTGCTCCTATTCAAGAGGATACCTGAGGCAGCAAAGGGATATATCAAATATGTGATATAAGAAGGTGAATTGCTCATTCTCAAGGTAGACATAATGCATTCAAAATTTTAAAAATGAAACTGCAAAAAAATGCTTTTCAATACATGATCCAATTTGTATTGCAAGAAGTAAACACACACATTTCAGTAGGAATTAGTGAAAATAACAATTTCTTTTATCTGAATAGAATTTATCTTGAAAGTGAAATGTAACATCAAACTTTATTCCAGGTCAAGTAAACAAGCACTGTTTAATTGTATTACTTATTTGACCTGTACTATAATTTAACCAGTAAATATGGCAGTATAGCAATATGAATGTGCTGTTTCTTCAGACTTTGCATCTAGGTGTGCACTAGGGATGCCAATAGAATATGAAAATAGAAAGCACTAATAGATGGCAGTTCAGTAGATCTTATAATACTTTATTTGTTGCCTTTGGAATGCCCAGATCTTGGGAAAAGATAGCAAAGATTGACTGCACTATTCCAGCTGTGGTTCTATTTGATATTTTTGTAACAGCTCATTTGGATCTCAGGGTGGGAAGCTGGGGACATCAATCTAAATTCTAACATACCTTAAAATGCTTCATAATTAGATTCAGATCTTAGCAAAAATTTGCAATAGATATTTTTTCTGCAGACATGAGTGCCCTTGATTCTAGCTTGCAATGCTCAAATGCTCAGTGCAATTACATATAGCCCAATAATATTTGTGTCATCATTTTTTACCATTCTGTTGCCATCGTCTGCTGTCAAAAATCGTCAAAACATCCAACATGTCTCACATGAGTAATCAAGAATTGATGGTACATCATTCCCTAAAATTAGAGTATGTCAAGGGAAAAAGCACTCTAGTCACCAAAAACTGAAAAAGTATTCCAGTTTAATGGTTTTTTTTAATGGACAATTACTACTTTATACCCGCACCAGACGCAAATAATAGGACCTTTTGAAAACATTTACAAATTCAACCATTTCATCAAAATGACAAAATGAGCAATGTGATGCAAATTCCACTTCTTTTGTATGTGTTCATGATGATATGATGAATGCACAAAAGGTGCTGAGTTTGTGTTGGTTTAGCATGACACACCTTTTGGCGTTTGTCACCACCTCCCACTGCTGAAACCTCAGTGATCACTTATCATGAGGAACAGCATAACTGTGAAACTATGAGTTATAGCCATGCAAGATTCTTATAAGTAAGCAATTTCTGTTCCTATTTTAAGAGTGACTTTAAGTTTCCACCTGCCACCTCAACATTTATACATATAAAATATTCATAATAAATTTCAATCTTGTAAGCCTATCACTAATGTTGATGTACAACCTTATTATAATCTCTTTCAAGCTTTGGAGGGAGTCTGTGTTTTGTTCAAATTATATCTTTGTTTTGAAACTTACCAACAGTGTATTTTAGGGTAAAGTCCTTTGAAAACTTGCAGCAAGATGTACAATTAATCAATTATGAATCCAAATGCCAAACCAGCTTCCAAACACAAATCTAATCAAGATGTGAATAAACAATCTACTATTAGCCTATGGGCAAGAGTTCTTTTTGGTCCTTTGCCCCAAGCAGTAAATTGTCTTGAATTGGGCATGGAAGATTTTCTTCTCCTCCTCCAAGAATCCAGATATGCATTCAAGTAAATTTCAGGGGGAAATAGATATACCCAGCATATGATTATGTAGGTCAGCAGTCCCCAATAAGGTGAAATTTTAACAGGAGATTTCTTAGCTTGGGGACTGAACATTGTACCAGCACACTCCCACTAAGAACTTAAGGAGAAAAATAATAGAAATGAGATCTTGGTTAAAGTCATTCATGCCTTTTAACTACCATGTTTTAAAGAACACTTTAAAAGAAGAATATACAAAGCTTGATTACACTTTGTGGAATGAGAATTAGGTACTTGCACAAAGTTTGGTATTTCCTAATTTTTTGGGAAACTGATTTTCTCTGGATAGTAATTCAGACCATTCAGCACAAAGCTGGTATAATTTTGTGTTCCATAGCAAATAGTTGAGTTCAACAATACTGGTTTCACAAATACAGATGTTTCTGTAGTGATTTTCTTATTTGTGATTTATATTCAGTTATTTGTTCATTCATTCATGAATTTATTTGAAAGAACTGTATATCTCTTTTTATCTCTCTGTATATACAATTTTCAGTGGCTTACAAATACACAATAAAAGCACCCTTAAAAGCAGAGTTAAAGGTAGCAGATATATAGTCACATACTGTATGTAAGATGTGCAGCTATATAAATTGATTAAATAAAATAACAAAAAAATCAAAGCAGATTTAAAAGACCTATAAATTAAATATTGTGTGGGTTGAGCCCCTCCTGAACTGCAACAAGCAACTTGTTTCAGATCCAGGAGTATCTTCTTCCATAATGCCCTGCAAATTCCATATTCCCTATTTTTCTATAACACTGGTCTAATCTTAACCCTTTATCAATATTTTAAGAGTTTTATGACGAATCTTTGAATTCCTGAAAATAATGTGTTCCTGCTTACAGCACTGCATAACAGTGAGGTATAAATTTGGTTCAGATCAATTTGCTGAGAGAGAGAGAAAGAGAATATGAAGACATTTGTGCCTTAATTTTATTTGGTAGAAGATGAGACAGAAAAACTTGGATAGGCTTTCAAGATTTATGTTGTTTTTTTAGGTAAGTCAGGTCAAGAAGCAAATACCACAAAAATTCCAGGAATGTCTCTTTATTGTTGTTGGATATTTTAACAGAATTATGAAAATCTTCCAGAGTTGCTCTCTGCCCCCTCTCATAGCTAACAGAATCAAGGAAAGGCTATTTTGAGTTTATTTCTCATGCTTTCTTCTATCTTTGGACTGTGTAGACTTTTTTCAAAACCCCTCCTTAATGTCTTGTTCCTTTCTTTCTTTCTCCTCAATTTCTCCCTAATACCTTCCCAAGGTTATCTCTAAAGTTGTTCACAGTCAGACAAGAGACAACCCAGAGTAAGAAAAGTTTATCCCTCTTGCCAAACCATTATTTCAATACAGCAAGGATATTTTGTGAGCATTTACCTTGGAAATGAATTAAAAAGAATACATCAAACCACACTGAATAGATTATGTTACAAATTCTTAAAAAGAAACCGCTCCCTTCTGCCACTGCTTCCTTGTATTAGTGCTACCAGATATGTGGGCTGCAGAAATGTTGGTAACTGTTTGATACAATTAAAGATTTGGAGCTTTCTGTGTCTATTTATAGCCTTGACCTTAATTTAGAATTACGACAATGAACATAACCCTAACATCTTGGTGCTGCCAGTTATACAAGGAATGTCTGTTTTGTAATTCCTAATGCTGGGGCTCCATGGAACTAATAGGACAGCTGTTTTCTAATTTGCAGGATAGCTTTCATTTGTTTAGAAATTTACTGTATATTTTTCATTCTTTTTTTTAAAGTGAAGAAGCAAAGAAACAGGGGGCCTATTTTGAATTACATGCCACCACACCTTCTCCTGACACTTTGGTTCCTACCTCTAAAATAATGTGGAGGTATTTGATGCCATATCTATATAAAACAAAAAATATACAGGAACTGGGAAAATTTCAGCAGAATTCTTAGATAACCCAGATCTCAAGCTAAAGAGCCCCAAATTAATAAGGAAACCACATTTAGAGATACAGAGCAAAGATGTGAGCATCATACTAACCTATTCTAAATTTAGGATAGCTATAAAATCATGTCCGTATCTATTGCCTGCAGACGAGACTTTATGATTCATTCTGAGGCAGTGTTTTGACCTTTCCTATAGAGGTATAATGAGGAATCATATAAACCTCATAGAAAGTGATCAGTGGGGGGTCTGAGTTCATAAACATTTACAAGGAAACAAAATTGTGTCTCTTGGTATCTGTGTTTCAGAAGGAGGAGGATAGTTTAGAATAAGTGCATTGCAGTGAATAGAGTGTTGCTATCACAAGAAGAAAGCTAAGTGTTACAAACGAAGAATCTGCAGTGCTGTATATAATTTTTACCAATTTCTTAGTGGGCTAATTCTGTTTAAACGAGGTAGTCCTTGCTTAATAATGGTACAGTAATTGGGACTGGAATTTCTGTCTCTAAGTGATGTGATCATGGAATGTGGTGTCATGTGACCATATTGCTTAGCGTCAGCTGTTCTGGCAGTCCCTGATTACTTTCATTGAGTGAATCACTGCAAGTCTTTAAGTGAGAACCTCACACAATTGTGACTATGTCTTTCTGCTGGCTTTCCCTTCGCCTTTGCTTGTGGGAAGCTGGCAGGGAAAGTTACAAAGGGTAATCACATCACTGCAGGATGCTACAACATTAGAAATATGGGCTGGTTGCTGAATGCCCAAATTGTGATCACATGACTACAGAAGCACAGTGATGGCTTCTGGGATTGGTCATAACTACCCCTCATTCAGTGCTGTTGTATGTTTAAAAGGTTGCTGAATGAGTTAACTAAGGACCACTGAATGGATTATCATTAAGGAGCTGAATGGGTTATCATTGCAACCATTTGCTTGGAGTTAGAATTAAATAACTGTTCTAGAAAGCAGAAAAGAATAAAAAGATTTCTGCGAGTGGTGAGTTGTTGCTTCAGGAATAATAAGCTTTATGGATGTAGTCATTAACATGTAACATCTTTTTTCCCCAAAAATAGAAAGAGTAAAAGTTTGATCTAGTTGACTGTTTGATACAATTATTCTGAAGAATAAATAATGAGGTACAAGGTATAAATGTAAATATGCTTTTAGAACACACTGCTTTCATTTAAGCACTATTACTGCACTTCTATTCATCCAGCATTTAAGTCTTGTTTGCTATAAACCTCATACCTCTTTTGACAAGAGACAGTCCTTGTCAAATACCATATCATTGAATGGGTATAGTTTATTTAAGATAAATGAATGACAAACTTACATGTGTGCAATAATAATACATCTATAGCTCATTAATTGATTATTTTCATGACTGAAACTGAGAAGAAAATTAAATGGTACAAAGATATTTGAAAAATTAAGCCAGAGGATCACCTGCCCCAATGATCAATGCAGAATTTCCTGAGGTGAATGGCATTTTTTGAGACATATAGTTTCAATGCGGAATGGGACAACTTGGTGTGGCCAACTCGCTGTGGCCAATTCGCCACAGCCAACTTGCCGCGGAACAACTCACCATGGACAACGGACAACTGACTGCAGGACAACTTGTTGCAGGATAATTCTACAATTCAATTTAACTATCTACAATAATTTTAAAAAATATTTTAATTTTTGTCATTTGTGTTTCATTTTCTCCCTCCTTTTACATTCTTTCTTTAATGATTCTATGCCACCATTTCATTGATATTAGTGTGATTCTTGTCCTGCAGCAAGTTATCCCGTGGTGAGCTGGCCCTCCCGAGTTAGCCATGATGAATTGGTTGTGCCAAATTGGCCGTTCCAATATGTCCTAGACTCATTTCATATATACCCAGTAAATAAAGTAAAGGTAAAGGTTTCCCCTGTCCAGTCATGTCCAACTCTAGGAGACAGTACTCATCTCCGTTTCTTAGATGAGGGAGCCAGCATTGTCTCAAGACATTTCTATGGACAGGTGGCCAGCATGATTATATGCCCAAGTGCATGGAACACTGTTACCTTCCCACCAAAGTGGTACCTATTTACCTACTCACATTTGCACGCTTTTGAACTACTAGGTGGACAGGACCTGGGACAAGTAACAGAAGCTCACATCATCATGCGGTGCTTGGTTTTCAAACCTGGGCTGTCAGATTCCCAGCTGTCAGCTTCCCAGCTGACAAGCTTGGTGTCTTTAAACACTGAGCCATCAGCATTTAAAAACTTCCATTGAGTGCCTAACATTGCTGTAGTATTTTTATAAAAAGGATCCTAGCTCTTTTTATTCTTTTCCAGAGGTACTTTAATAGTGTAGATTTAGATATAGATGAAGAACAGCACAATTATTCACTTTCTTGCGGTTCATTTCATTTCTGAATATAGTAATTAACAACTATACATTTAAGATATTCAGTCATTATCCAATCAAACAAGATTTTTTTAAAAAAATAAATAATTCCCTCATCTGCTATAAGAGATCTTTGTTAAATTGTTTTGCATGTCCCATCTGTCTGTCACCATCCTTCATATTTCCAATTGTTTCTGCTTATCCCATAAGATCCAGCAGGCTAAAGCAGGGGTAGTCAATCTTGGCTCTTTTATGACTCGTGGACTTCAACTTCCAGAATTCCTGAGCCAGCATAGCTGGCTCAGGAATTCTGGGAGTTGAAGTCCACGAGTCATAAAAGAGCCAAGGTTGATTACCCCTGGGCTAAAGCATGTTTCAGATCCCATCTATGAAACGACGCCATCTGGTGAGAACTGTGATGTGCCTTTATTGTTGCAGTGCCTACCTAAAGGAAGAGCATTTTCCCCAAGGTTCCAATGGCCATGGCTGTGTTGACCTTCCTTGAGATCTCCAAAATTTGGCTTTCCTTCAGTTCCCCCAGTTATGGTAGCGTACGGCATAAACCTATCCAGAACTGAAAGGTCTTGAATATGGTGTAGTTGGCCTCATTTATTATATTCCAATGTGAAATATGCTGCAGTTGGCATTGTTTATTCAGTTTTGGATGTTTGTTAGGTTTTATTTTGAGGGTCTTTTTATTTTTTTATAATTCTAACCATTTGTAAGCCGTTTAAAGACACTTTTGCAATATAAATCATATAAAATCAAACCATTCAATCAATAAAACCTGTAATTTGCTCCCAATTGTAGTAAATGTCCAAAAATGCCTACATTTCAGAAACAGTTATTTGGGTAAATGCTTTTAGTCATTATTGAAAACATGTGCTAAGATTTTGAAATGGAAAAATGTTATTTTTCTCCCTATATATATTTATGAAACTGAGGTTTTGTTTGTCATCAGCACAAATTAACATGGCAATATCAGTATTAATGCACAGTATTTGATTTTGCAAAAAAGTAGCATTCATATGTATTTTTCACAGTATTTGTGTACTTTAGCTACAGTGAATTAATGAGAACTTAAAGTTCTGCTGAGAACACTATAATAAACTGTAGCCTTCCAACACAGAGGGGTGGCAAAATTATGATACTTCTATTCATATTGGGCTTATCTTTTCAACATTTAATAACCATCAGTCTTTCCCAAAATTAATCTGAACCCCAGTCAAACTACTGCTGAGCTTGCAGTTGATTTTAATTTTAATTTTCTATTTATAGAGAAGTATATTCTACAGCTTAGCTTACATAAACAAGCATAAATTAAACAAAGGAAGTAATTCTGTATTTGTCAGCATAGAACCAGTTCAGCCATTTTGGAAGGATGCATTATGAATTCTCCCATTATGAGTATTCACATGGGAACCATATATCCAAAGTCACCAAAATATATGATATATTAGGCTCATTGAAAACATCAGTTGGTATTATTATAAGAAGAAAGATATCCCTATAATGTTATGGAAATAAGTGAGCCACAGATAAGTCAAAATAGGTGAAGAGTCAGCAGATCGCAAGCGAGCAGTTCTTGGGCTCCTATTTACAAAAACAGCTATAGAATGCAAAGGATTTATGACTGACTGTGATGGAGATTACATTCTTTTATTAGCTGGGAGCTGTCACCAGACCAAATAGACAATTCTTTGAAGTATAATATCTTAAGACCATTCCAAGCTTCAGTGGAACAACCCTACATATACATTAACATTTATTTATTTAATAACCTATTTTTCTACTTCTGTAAACATTCAAGTCGGCATGCCACATGTCTCTCTCTCTCTCTCTGCGTGTCACTCCCTCACACACATACCACGCAGAGCCTTATTTATATCTACATCTTGTTTTTACATTTAATAAATCCAGTCCTCCCTACATAAAATGAAATTAATCCATTCATTAGCCTGTACTTATGAAAATAAACATAGTTATCAGAGGAAATATTTCAGATTTACCCTCCACATTAAAATGGCTTAGGTGCCCAACTCCAGCCTCTACCTGTACCTCAAAGACCCTTAACTAATTTTTGATTTTCTGCAAATCTCCTTTCGTAGTTTCATCGTCTTACTACATGTCACTCTGTTGCAGTTAAAGCTTCCACCTTCTCTTGGGAGACTTTTTTCAGGTAGTTGTTTTGGGTAGGGAGAAGGCAAATTAAAGTACATAGCTGCCAGTGATTCCCATTCTTTGCCTAGAACTAAATCAAGAGACCAAATAATTAAACTTCTCATAGATTGGGACTAAAAAAAACCCCAGTAACAGATAACAATGCTAAAGCACCTATAAAAAGGGTATTTGTAAGACTAATGATCACTATGGTAGTGGTTCTTCCCCTCTCACTGTTCCTCGCTTCTGTTGGTGCAGAGATTTGAATGGCTGCCTGTTCTTTTCTGTTTGATCAATTGGACTATATTGTGAATGTGTTATTTCTTTGCTTTGTCTTAAACCCATTACACATAGTTTGATTTGGATTATTTTAAAAGAGAAGAAATACCTGATTTAATTATTCCTTGTAAACAGGAGATAAAGAAAGTCTTATCTTCTCTGGTGCATGAGGATGCTCCAAGTCCTTGCGCCACAGAAAAATTAGTGCTGCAGTGAAATCTTAAGGAGAAGCTGCTTAGTTTTTTTTATCTTTAGCTGGAAAAGCCTGCTATGTCTTCTGTTACAAAGTATAACCTTATGGAGTCTTATTATGATAAATTTCATTCTGAAATGTAATTGAATAATGGCAAAATATGTACAGAAATTAGTTCTCACGAATGAAGGCAAATATACGTGTCCCAGTATAATGATGCGAAATTGAATTTAGGTGTATAGTTTTGAAATGCATGCATTCTATATATGAGCAAATAAAAGGGACGCCCATGAGAGC
The DNA here is from genome assembly GCF_001527695.2 of Protobothrops mucrosquamatus. Lineage (NCBI taxonomy): Eukaryota > Metazoa > Chordata > Lepidosauria > Squamata > Viperidae > Protobothrops > Protobothrops mucrosquamatus. The sequence goes on along the minus strand of NW_015386656.1, from coordinate 535,992 downwards.
CCTAATATCAGGAGTCATTGCAGAAACTGTTCTGTGCAAGCTAGAACACTGTGCATTTCAAAACTACACACCTAAAATTTGGTGCCATTATGTGGACGACACGTTTGTCATCATCAAAAGAAATGCACCGAAAGTCTTTCATACACTACTGAACTTCATCTTCCAGACATACAATTCACAATGGAGGAAGAAATGGCTAGACAATTACCACTTTTAGATGTGCTCGTCAACAGCAGGAAGATGGAAGACTAGAAACCACAGTTTATCGTAAGGCCACCAACACTCCATGCATTCTTAGTTTCAAAAGTACCCATCCACTGTCAAACAAAAGAGCTGCATCAGAACACTATATGGCAGTGAGAACCTACTGTAGTACCCAGATCATTTGGAGGAGGGAGATACTTGCAATGTAATCTACTGGGTCCCCTGCATGGATTGACCCTGTGACTATGCAGAATAAATGGGGAGGAAGCTATCCATCAGACTGCAAGAACACAAGTGAGTGGTTAGATGAGGAGACCCAAACTCATTGGTAGCCTCACATTGCAATGAACAAGGACACACATTTAGTCTTTCAGCAACTAAGATCATTGGCCATGCAAGTACAAGATAGCCAGGGAAATTATTGAAGCCTGGGAAATGGGCCCCTTGTCAATTAACAGGAGTGCTGCTTTACCACCAGCTTATCAAATACTTAGGAGCCGAGGATTTGGCAACACAAGGAAATGACAGTCATCAACATACCAATCAGCCAATAGGAAGGCATCACATAAGTACAACTCACAGAACAGTCCAAAGGACGTATTCCAGTAGAGAGAAATTCCCTAAAGATGGGCTCCAGCATGAGTCAAAAAGCTCAGAAGAGTAAATCTCTGGTCCCGGTGACTGACCCAAATTTGATCTCAGAAATTCATTCTATTCAGAGAGAAATGGCAACTATCCATAAAGATAACTGTACATTGGATAAGAACAGAGCAATTTAACTACTTTGGATAGTAACATGAAATCTCTACTTGATGAAAAGGGTGCAGGGACAATGTCCACATATTAATCAAGACTTGGATAATCTAAAACCAGCAATTGCATTTGTAGCAGTATTCTTTTAAAGAAGAGTCTCCAATTAAAATTATAGAACACAAGAATGAAAAGAATGAAAAAATACATAAATACATTTGAAAGTATTAAGTTTTCTTCAGTTTACTTGGTTTTCCCTTTCTCACTGAAATTCCAATACATTAATAGGCTGTAGGAAGTTGTTAAATTCCACTCATTTCTGTGTTGGGCAACTTTTCCTCTGTTTCCTTCTGACGTTTTGACCTAGTTTTGGAAGAAGGCAGCTATCTATCCTGGCCCTCTCCAGGATAGGCAAGAGATCTGTGTCTATTTTCCCCAAATCAAGTCTGATCTGTGGAAAAGTAGATTCAGTTTTGGATGCTATCCATCTGTCTGGAAATATCAGCTGGCTGAGAGGCTATTGCAGAACAATCATGTACTTCTCTCTGCTGACCATGAATAAAACCATGGCAATACCATTTCCCCCCTGAAAATAAGACTGGGTCTTATATTAATTTTTGCTCCAAAAGACACATTAGGGCTTATTTTTAGGCTAGCTCTTTATTTTGTGGAAAATATGGTACTAAATGCATCCATCTGACTGACAATCTTAACAGGGACTTATTTTGAGGTGGGGCTTATGTTACGAGTGTCCTGAAAAATCATGCTAGGGCTTATTTTCTGGTTGGGTCTTATTTTCAGGGAAACACAGCAGTAGCAGCAGGTTCCTTCTGTGCTGTATTGAGGTAATTTTTCCATGTGTTTCTAGTATAAGCACCATTATTACAAGCAACATGACAGATAGTGTTCCAATAAATGGAAGTATCCCCTTTCAAGAACTTTTTCATGTCACTTGCTGGCTGGTAAATTTTTTGCCATTACTACAAGTATAACAAGGGCTATCTTTTCACTTCTCTGGGTAGCTGAAATCTGCCTTAATAAGCAGAAATTCAAAATGTGATAATGAAATATTAGGAGCATTAGGTCCTGCATGGTCCCACTTGCAATCTGAAATGATACATTTCAACAACATTTGTACTATTTCAGTCTTCAAATTAATTGCATTTTTTCAATTCTGGAATGAGAAACCCAAAGTCATATACTGGTCATTCCTATACAGTATATGGCTCTCCAATAAGATATTTTAAGTTTTTGTCCTGTCTAATTCAGAGGTTAATTAGACTCCAGATATCAATTTATAGCAGCTGTGGCATAACATGCCCTCAAATAATTTATTCCTCTTCAAGCTGTTTGTTCTGTCTCCCAGAAATAGAATCATATTTACTTTTATATCATTCTCTTAACTTTATATTGGACTACATTGTCAGCATGAGACTTTAAAACAATTTTTCAAATGTATCAGAGCAATCAGATATGTGAAGGATCTTCTGCCAATAAACAATCTACTTTATTCACTTGTCCTTTGTATAGATTTTTTTGCAGCTGAAAGTGGTGGTGGGGTAGAAAAGGGGAGGCTATTTTTCTTTGCATATGCTTAAAACCATGTCTGGTCTGAAAGTATCACAATTTTTATGGACTATACTTATATGCCTAAAATTGGATCTAATCCTTTCCTTATAGTTACTGGTAACATTTCTCCAAATCTGAAAGCACTTTTTAACTTTTCAAAATTCCATCTGGTGTAGTTGATCAGATGAAAAGCAGCACTTGTTTAATTAACTTATGTTTCACTGATTTCAATAACACATTAAACATATTCTTATTTAATACTGGTTAAATTGTGTTTACATAATCCTTGATTGTGCCAATTACAAAAAAAACCCAGTCTTAATATTAGTTATATTTGCTGAAATGTTTAGTCCTATGTCCTTATATCGTACATTTATTCATTCATATTATATAGGGTTTAGGCAAGTTCAGGCATGTTTTACTGTAACAGCTTACAGACTTTGTGTGTATTATGGCCATATGTTCTGTTTCTCTACAACAGGGGTTTTCAAACCTGGCCCTTTTATAACTTGTGGACTTCAACTCCCAGAATTCCTCAGCCAGGCACGCTGGCTGAGGAATTCTGGGAGTTGAAGTCCACAAGTCATAAAAGGGCTAAGTTTGAAGACCCCTGCTCTACAACAAGAAAGGTTTATCAAGTTTCTCCTTAGGAAGGCAGCACTCTTCCTGTTTCCCTTTAAGTTTCTAGTCTTATAGCATGTCCTACAGAAAACAAAGTCAGCTGCCTGATTTTGTTTCAGATCCAGTTCTAGCCCTGATTTCCTTTTTCTTGTCTGGTGAATGTAAGAAAAAATAAATATAGTTATCACTAATTTTTTATAACTTTTTCTTGGGCTCTTCAAATCCAATCACAGCTGTCAACTGACTTTCTCATGTCTCAACAAGGATGATTAAGGAAGATTCGGGAATCCCAAACTCATAAAAATCTATGTTTAACCTTGTTCTGCTTTGCTAATGAGCTAATTCTTCAAATAGCAAGAAGTTACTTTCAAAAAGTACTTCTAAAATCTAGATATTATTTGAGATGCCAACAGAACACATTAATTCCATATTCTGTCAATATACGTGACTCTTTCTATTTAATACATGGCATTCTTGAGACCATGGCTGCTATCATTTAACCTAGTCTCCATACAAATATACAATATACACATAATCAACTCCACTTGTAATGTTGTCACAACTAATCTTTATTTATTCATAAATATATTAATAATCAAGTTTACCTAAATGCTCATATGACATTCAGAAAAACCAACTTCATATCTTTAATTTAAGCCAATTCACATTTCATATGCATTATCTAAGGCAACAAACTTAAGAGTAAAATTTCTTCCTCATATCAATATATTTCTTGCTAGAGAGAAAAAATCTGTTCTGCACATCTCTTGTTGGGCATAGAGGCATGTTGTACATCCTAAATATTGTTTAATAACATTTTTCATAACATTTCAAACAGAGTTCTATAACTTTTCCAGGCACAATTAATACCTCCTCCCCTCCCCTCTTCCACCTTGCTGTCATTTTCTTTTTTTATACTGGAACAATAACAGCATTCTTCTACAGTTAAGTGTCAGGCACTTATATAGTCTTCATGCTCATATTAAATAAGTTGCACAGTCACTAGAAAAGAAAGCCATGTGCTGTTGCACTGTATACACCTGGAGTCTTTCCATTTTTACAGCTTTCATGATGTCCTTTTATCTTTTTTTTTTTTTAACTTGGCCATGAACATTTACAGCATTTGTTTCAATTCCTTCTTTGACATCTCAATGTCATTCCCATGGAGCTCTCTAAAAATATTCCCTCCAGCTTTCCTTTATTTCAGTTTCATCTCAAATAATTTCATCAGTTTTATGTTTAATTTCATCACTTTGTTGGAGGCTCAGTTTCATCCATTTTCAAAACAACTGTTAATCAAAATCACTCTTCATTTTCTCTGCCCGTTTTAAAGTTAACTTAATCCTCTTTCTGTCTTATTAAATTATTTGCTATGAATTATTTTTCCTTTCCCTTATTCCACAGACAGATGAAATAGTTTTCTTTAATTCATTACATTTGTGAGTTTATATTCCCAGTCATTTAACACTGTTATTCTAATGCACATAAGGTCTTCTAAGGACTTTGATCATTACCAGATGAAGTCATAGATACTAATCTACACCACCCATCACAGTTTTGGCCAGTCAGAAATTTTATATATATTATTTTTAGTAGAATATGAGTTGATACAGTTACTAGCCTTAATTGAGCCAGTGCCATTTATAGCATTTCTGCTCATGGTAAGGACAGTTTTGATATATTTTGACCCATGTATGCAACAAGACCACCATAGCTCACTTTTGTCTCAAGCATGGCACATTCTATTCTATGCAGGCCAGGATCTCTGATCTAGAGCCTACCTTGCAATCAAACATATTATTGTGCTAATTCCATTAACTATGTGCTGTCTGAAGTACACCGAGACATTGAGGATGCATGTCCCCTATATAGTTTATTATTGTATGGAAAATACATGTTTTAAACTGATTTTTATTAAGGAGCGAAACCAAAAAAGTGAACTTCTCTGTTTCTCTCTTAGATTTTACATGCTTTATGTCAGCAATCTGAATTGTGCAGATTTAATTACAAAATGTAAAAGACTATATAATACTCCTTCCTTTATGACTGCAGTCTCAACCTTGTTGTAGTCACTGTGTATTTTTTAAAAAAATTACAGATAGATTGTTGCATAATATATCTTAGAATATTTGCCAAAGTGCTCTATAATTTCAGTAGTTATCTGAAATTTACTGGTGATACTTAATGGTCTATTGATTACTAATAGAGTAAAAATTCATTTTTCACTTCAGGGATTCCTTCAATTTTGAGTCCTTTTTACCTTTAAGTGGAAAATGATTCATCATTTCGTACACGAATAAGGCATGAATATTTTTTTCAGTGGAATCACTGAATGAATAAATCTAGGAAAAGTATCATACTTAGAGAGAATCTTGTAGACAATAACATCTGAGATTATCCAAATTATAATACTGCTCGAGATAAACAACATTCTGTGTATAAATTCTTCTGTCTCCCATTGTACCTAAGAGAACAGACTGCCTTAGGAGGTGTAAGTCTTACTGGGTATACAGAACTATCCTACACATTGTTTTTTACATATTACCTTAATTTAAACAGCAAAACAGTGTAGTTCACCCTTAGTAAAGGAGACTATGACTGGTGTCCACTGAGCTGTCCAGAAATTAATTGTTACATGGTACTTCCTTGCCACTCTTCTACTCTCTTATATTTCCTTGTCTTGAATGTGGGTAGTCTTAGATAGCAGAGGTTGCTTAAAATAATATAACTACTGTATACCCAGTAAGCTTTCTAATATTTCTTTCCAAAGGAAATAGGAATGAGAATAAACTCTCTGGGGAGATTGGACAGCAATATGAGTTACAGCTGGGAAGAAAAGGGTAAAGAGGTTAAGTTGGAAGTTGGAAGGCATTTTGGAGGTCTTCTAGTCCAACACCCTGCTCAAGCAGGAGACCCTATACCACCATTTCAGACAAATGTCTGTACAATCCCTTTTTAAAAACCTCTAGCAATGGAGCACCCACAGCTTCTGGAGGTAAGCCATTCCACTGATTAATTGTTCTCACTGCAGGAAATTTCTCCTTTGTTCTAGGTTGGATCTTTCTTTAATGATCTTCCATCCATTTCTTCTTATCCTGCCCTGAGGTGCTTTGGAGAATACTATAAATTCCATTTCTGTAAATTAGAACTTTTTTTGAAACCTACATTTATACCTTCATTATATTCATAACCCCTCTTCCACTCAAATAAGCAAGTACATTCTGGTACCAAGAACAAAATTCTGGAGTTAGTAAAATATTCTCCTATTTATTTAATTCAGCACCCACCCCACCCCAGATTTCATATTCCAGCGACCGCTTTGAGCTTAACAAGCAATTTTTGCTGAGATGAAATGACAGTGAGAAATTTATAAAAACCATTTGCATGATAGAAAAATGTGGATTAGACAGCATCACCACCAGATGGATTCATAGTTGGCTGACTAGCCGTACTCTGTGTGTGGTCCTCAATGGAACAGCATCTACATGGAGGGAAGTGTGTAGTGGGGTGCCCCAGGGCTCTGTTCTGGGCCCATGCTCTTCAACATCTTCATCAATGATTTGGATGAGGGGATAGATGGGGAACTCATCAAATTTGCAAGCTGGCAGGAATAGCCAACACTCCAGAAGATAGACTTAAGATAAAGATCTTGACAGACTTGAACATTGGGCGCTATCTAACAAAATGAAATTCAATGGTGAAAAAAGTAAGGTTCTACATTTAGTCAATAAAAACCAAATGCACAGTTATAGTATAGGTGGTACCTTGCTCAACAGTAGTAGCTGTGAGAGGGATCTTGGAGTCCTAGTGGACAATCACTTAAATATGAGCCAGCAGTGTGCTGCAGCTGCCAAACAAAACAACACAATGCTGGGCTGCATTAACAGAGGGATAGAATCAAGATCATGTGAAGTGTTAATACCACTTCATAACGCCTTGGTAATGCCCCACTTGGAATACTGCATCCAGTTTTGGTCACCACGATGTAAAAAAGATGTTGAGACTCTAGAAAGGATACAAGAAAGAGCAACAAAGATGATTAGGGGACTGGAGGCTAAAACATATAAAGAATGGTTGCTGGAATTGGGTATGTCTAGTTTAACGAAGAGAAGGACTAGCGGTGACATGTTAACAGTGTTGCAATATCTCAGGGGCTGCTATTCTCCAAAGCACCTGAAGGCAGGACAAGAAGCAATGAATGGAAACTAATCAAAGAGAGAAGCAACCTAGTATTAAGGAGAAATTTCCTGACAGTTAGAACATTAATCAGTGGAACAACCTGCCTCTAAAAGTTTTGAATGCTCCAACATGGAAGTTTTAAGAAGAGATTGGACAACCATTTGTCTGAAATGGTATAGGGTTTCCTGCCTGAGCAGATGGTTGGATTAGAAGACCTCCAAGGCCCCTTCCAACTCTGTTATTGTTATGAAGCTTTTTTTTATTTTCTTTCCACCAGCAGTATTCCAGCATATTACATTAGGAATACTTGAGACAGAGAGTGATAGTGCTCCAGCTCTGAGAATCTAACAACATATAGCAAGGTTCCCAATACTTCTTTTATGATGGCTAGACAGAATGACTTGCAGATGGGCACAAAGGCCAGCTTATGTTCAATGTACCAACATCATGGGAAGTGGCATCTTGTTGTTGAGCTTGCTTCTCTTTACCCTGGTAATGCACCCTTATTTTGAATTCTAGGTTTAACATATGAAATGTGACTCCTTTTTTGACAGGATTTGGTTTAAAAATCAATGCAACATTCATTTAATATGTCCTAATATGCTGTACAAATCCCTTTAAAAATGTAATATTAATTGTTGTTAGCAAATAACGATGATTAGTGACAGGAGTCTGAAGATAGACTGCCACCTAATGGATAGTTTATATAGTGCAGCTTTAAGTAAGTCAGGAACATTTCAACATATGGAAGCTGTTTTTTTTATCTCATATTGTACCCTAATATATAATATTAATATAATAATATATAATATGTCATTCATAACATAATAATCTTTGATAGCTCCTTAATATTGATCTCAAATATTTAATTTTTACTAAGTCTTGAAATAATATTTTGTTATGTTATTCCCAGTACTCCATAGTTTTTAAATTAATGTTATTATGTCTCTGGAAAGGAGATGAAATATTTAAAATAAACACTTCCTACTTGCAGATAATTTGGTGCTGCTTGTTGCTTTAGAAAATCCATTTTATTGTATATTGTAGTGATTAAACTAGATAATAAAGTACAAAAGTTTAGCATTTAGAATATAATGGGTCTTGAGCATCTGCCTTATTCATTATATGTATTATATTCATAAAGAATCACAGTTATAACCAACTCCTCGGATACATGCATACGCATTCAAGTATTTTTTGGCTTCATTGAACTGGGCCATTTTCCCATACCATTTTTAAAAACCTAAAATGATTCATTTCACTGAAACAATAATGAATTTTGAGGCTGAATGGCCACGGATTAGTTTTCTTTTGTCCTGATGCTGAAAGCCTACATCAGTATAATCCATTCCACTTTTTGGAATGGAGATGGGACATTAATGTAGCAGCCATTTCTTACTTTAAGTAGATGTATATAATGGTGTTCTTTGAAAAATAAGGAATCAGATAAAAGAGACATGATTTCTAATGGATCTTCAAGCATTTTGACATTCTAGACAATGGATTAAAGTCCTTTGTCATACATTGAATCCTTGGACTTAGAAGGTATTTTTAGTTATCTAGCTTCTTATGTTGTGTACCTGCTACTGTTTTCTTTGCTTCTTTTCTAAGATGCCTTTAACATTTAGAAGCAACATTGCATTTACATTGTACAAATGGCAATATACACATTTATCAGAAAGAAAGCAATCAGTTTTTAAAAATTCATATACATGCTCAGGTACTATATCTGCATAATGTGTTCACTTCAGCAAATACTGGAACTGAAGATGAATTATGTGTTCTGTTTCTGTAACTCTCATTAAAAAAATTGATCTATTCAAGCAAAGACAGATCATTGATCTGATTTAGTACCATAAATTCTACATTATATGGTTGGTGGGTAGGTATGTATATCATATACAATTTACTTCAGAGCTAGGCAATCTGATACCTTGCAGATATTTGAACTTTAACTCCCATTAATTCCAACCAGCAGCTTTCCTAGTTACTGTGCAAAACATGTGGTTGATATTTAAAAAAATAATGTTTAGTAGCACTCAACCGTACCCCTCCTGCATTTGACAAGAGACACAAGTCACTTGTTTTCAAGATACTCTCAGTATATTTCCAAGTCTTCTTTTTAATGGCATATTGAGGAGCCAATGAAAAAAATAATTTATTATGCAAGAATTGCTGGCAAATGAGAGTTATCATGCAATGAAAGGTGAAAGGGCTACTTGGCAAATGGAGTAGAATTGAATGTTTGGGTGAGAATCTTATATATTCTTTGTGTTAAATTAAACAAAAGAACCTGACTGGTTGTGTTGCTATCATAAGTCCAAGCATTCAGTTTGAACAATAATCAAGCTACTTGAGATAAGTTGTACATTATACAGAAAACATTTTAGAAAACACCCTTGAATCAGGGTGTTCGTTAAATATGACCTACTAATACCTACTAATATCTAACTATCCAGAGTGCAACATGCATTCGTTTAAAATGTATGTTTTCTGAACTAAACCACCATTACCACTGTTGTGTCCTGAGCCTGCAGAAGCAGGCTCGGGACGATGCAAGAGTCCCGGGCATTGCAAAAGCTGCCCGGGACCAGACTGAGCGGCGCCGGCCTTGCGCGCATGCGCGAGGCGGGAAAAGACTGCATGCTATTGGTTGTGATTGCCCGGGGATCTGGGGGTATAAAAAGAGGCCTGCGTGCCTCTGCTCTTGTTGGTTGTTAGCTGTAAGAGAGTGAGAATAAAGATCTGTTCTGTAACATGAATTGCCTCCTTTGCCTTTCATCTCCGGACTTAACAACCACCATCTTCCCTGGGTATATATGCCAGATACGTTTAAGACCTATGAAGATCTGCCCATAAAATCTGCTTTTCTTTGCAAAGCCTTTGAGATTATCAAGATTATCTTGTCAGGTTTAAATTTTTCAATACAAGCTTGGCTCAGGAAAGGAATACATTCAGATCCCTTCTCTGAAAGCCGGGACAAACTGCTACATTACCATGACGCCTCCATCTCAACAAAGCATCGCAAATGTTATGCATGACAGAAAACCTTCCCTTGCCAGTTCTTCTTGATCCCATTGTGCAATAAAATAATAATCTGCTCAGCTGGAAAGCCTTGATTTGACCTTTTCCTCATGAGAGAATTGTAAGTTATCCTTCCTGATTGCATTGTAGCCTCATTGGTCCTTTAAGATTAGGAATGTTAGAAGAAACAGTGTGAATGCCTTGAGGGCAAACATCATAAAAGGAAAAGGGGGTGACTCATTACTTTGCAAATGCCAGGTGCATCTTTGGCTGCCATCTAGTTTTTTTTAAAAAAAAATAAATCATGAGACACTGGAGCAATAGTTATTGTCAAAGCTGAACCACCTAAATCAGTAAGGTTGAAAAGTGGGTCTTTTCCAAAATAAAATTCCTAGGATGCCTGCCATTCAACAAATGACTGGCCTAAAGAAAAAAACAACAGTCACCTGTTTCAAGAAGGCAAATAATTTGGGATGTGCTGGTACAGTCCTCTAGCAAAATGAGAAATGGGAACAGCTGGAGATTGCTTACAGTCTGGTAGGATTTTTTTTAAAAGGGTAAAAGCTTAGCCCGCTCTTCTTAAGCACAAAGTTTGATGAATCTTATGTCAGAAGGAGCCAAGATAAACAGAATACTCAGCAACTTCTGAAACTACATTTTCTCTTTATCAAATTGCATCTTTTTAAAGAACTCGTTTGACCCTAACTTTTTTTTTCCTTCTTAAGTGTAGCGTAGAAGGAACTATAGTGGCACTGTAAAAGAAAAAAAATGAGACATCATAATGAATGTGCATCGTTTCCTTAGTTCTACATTAAAATTTTGCACTTTTTCTTTTCTCTTCTTTCTTTATTTACAGATAATTTATTATTAAATGAAAATGGTCCTTTAGTCTAAGATGTTCTTTAATTTTCTTTTAAGTTTAAAATATCCCTGGCTAACTAGCTACTTGGAAAATATAGGTTAAAATATTACTGCCATTCTTCTTTTTGCGGTGATGAGTAACCTTGTCAGCATATTTCAGTAATTATCAACAAGCATGATTAATTAATAAGGATAGATAAGCTTCTGAGGATCCGTTTTGGGGGGTGGTGGTTAAGGTATCAGGCTAGAAACTGGGCAAACATGAGGTCTAGTTCTACTTTAGCTATGAAATTTGGTAGACAAAATGGGACAGTCATTCAGCCCTAGGAAGAAAGCACTTTTGAAAATGTGGCTAAAAAAAGAGTATGGACTTGTTCAGTCACCAGACCTTATGACTAACTATATACATATAAAAGCAGAAAGCACTCTAAATTACTTTTGGGTAATGAACTTCAGCATAGGCCAAAGTTTTCTGGGAAGGTGCTACACAGCGTGCTCCAGGGATCCATTGGCTATCACCTTTTCACAGATTGTACCACTTTTAGGATATGTCAATATTCGAGTACAACCAGTGCTTAACAAGGTGTCAAAAACTTGATAACTAAAAAAAAAAAGGGGGGGGATTTTGGGTTTTACTGAGTAGATTGGTTTGTTGTTATAGAAATGGCTAGTTTATACTATTATGGACAAGTATAAAACTGAGTTTGATATTAATGCTTCATTCCACTGAAGCAGAGGAAGTCGGAAGTCAATGCCTTTTCTTTTCCCCTTCTCACCCTCACTTCCCCCCCTTTTTCCTCCCAATTGTGTCCTACTATTTGCTTTTGTATTTTTTATATTTTATTCTATAATCCAATAAAATATTACAAACCATAAAAAAGGGAAAAAGAACTAGTTTTAATTTCTTCGGTGGCGGTTCCTTTGCTGAATCACTTTCCCTTTGCATTGACAAATATATGACAAATTTATCCATATTTATTAATATGCACCACTTGGTGGTCAGCTGGCTGAGCGGCCCTTCTTCCTCTCTCCTTCTCTTCACTGTTTTTCCTCCCTACTTGCTGGGCTCTCCTTCCACAGCCCTTCTCCCCCTCTCTCTTTTTCCTCCCTGCCTGCTGGGCTCTCTTTCCACAGCCCCTTCTCCATCCCCTTCTTTCCTTGTCATCTTTTTTCCCCTCTCCTGCCAAAACCTGCTCCTTTTATATCCTCTTCTCTCTTCCCCACTCCTCCTTTTCTCTTTGGTGCACCTCCAGCTGACTCCTCTCCTCAAGGCTGTGCTTCTCAGTCTCTCTTTCTCCATCCCCTTCTCTTTCCCTTGTTGTCTTTTTTCTCTTTCCCTTTCCTGCCAAAACCTCCTCCTTTTATATCCTCTCCTTTCTCCCCCCTCCTCTCTTTCTCTTCAGTGCAGCTCCAGCTATGTGCTACTTCTGGAAGCGCCAATCAGCTGGAGCCCAGCACTGATCCTGGACATTCAGCAGAGCCCCAGCAACACTGCAGCTCCAGCTGACTCTCCCACAGGCCTGTGCGGCACTGCCACCAATTTAGCTCATCCCCCCACTACACTTTTTTTTTACACTTTTTTCAAAGTACTTTTCAACCCATCATATGTGTACCACCTGCCAGGTGCCAGAGTACCACCAGTGGTATGTGTACCATGGGTTGAGAAGCATCTTATCTGAGGATTCGTGATTATTAGGAAGGCTGTAACATTGCATTTATGTCCTAAATTTGATTTTCAAATATTCAATACATTTTTGTAGCACTTGGCCTCATATGCTTTATCTTTGAATATTAAACAAACTTTCAAACTATTGTTGCTTTATTAACACTGTACTTGTTGAGTTAGGTTATGTTATAATGGGGACTGACTCAAGAAACATCAGATTACAGTCTACTTTAATCACAAAAACTTACTGGTTGATTTTGGTCAGTCACTCTCTTGCAGACGAACTAATTTCTTAGGATTTTAGTTGTGGGGAAAAAGAGGAGCAGGGAGTACTACTTATGTTACTTCAGCTCCTTAAAGCAGAATAGAAATCTAACAGTGGTTAGTCAGCTCTTTAGAAATCTTACTTCCCTGGCTACTAGCAAGGATAGTTTTTCAGCTATATTCAGGCCTGTCCATTATGTGTGCCCAAGAGGAAGGAATTTAGCATGAAGCAACAAATATGTTTTATGCCAAAAGAATAGTGGCATAAAACATTTTGACAACAGTATTTACAATCATAGCACACCATGTAATGGTTTACTGTAAATGCCAAGTCTTCACATAACACCTGAAGAGATTTAGAGCAATTGGTCTTAAAAAATGCCATCTACAATAACAGAATAATCTTTCTTCAGTTTATCACAGAGACCATCTGATATTGCTATGTTTACAGTTATTTCATACCCATTATGTGAGAAGCATCACTTCTCTTTTGTGTCCATTAAACTGGAATGAGCCATAAATCACTGATTGTCTCTCAAAATATTCCAGATTTTAATCCCTGGCACCTCCGGTTTAAGGCCCTGTTAGATTAATTTTTTTCTTTATTTGCAGCAATAGGTGGCTCTCAGCTGTCCATAGATGAATAACCTTCTTCTTCTGCTCTAGGTTCTTGTTAGGGACCTAAAGGTAGGAGCTTTATACTACACTTTTTGTAGTTGTGCTGTTTCATTATTACTCTGATTCCCTTTTATACCATTACATGTAGTCCTCAACTTACAACCACAACTGAGCCCAAAATTTTTGTTGCTAAGAGGAATTTGTTAAGGGAGTTTTGACCCATTTTACCACCTTTCTTGCCACAGTTGTTAAGTGAATCGCTGCAGTTGTTAATTTAGAAACAAGGTTGTTAAGTGAATCTGCCTTTCCCATTGACTTTTTTTGTCAGAAGGTCAGAAAAGGTGATCCGATGATCCTGTACATTGCAACCATCATAAGTATGAGTCAGTTGCCAAGCATCCAAATTTTGATCATGTGATCCTGCAACAGTTATAAGTGTGAAAAAAACAGTAATAAGTCACTTTTTTCAGTGCCATTATAACTTTGAATGGTCACTAAAGAAATTGTTGTAAGTTGAGGACTACCTATAAATTATTTCATTATTTTGTCCTGATGCTAAACCAGAATTTAAGCACTTGCAGTACCATCTGAGTTATGGGTTTGTTTTACACATTTCTGTTGCCTAGCAAGTGGGAGGGCACTGATTATAACAGTATTATACTTTTTGTATTTATATTACATTTATTTATAAATACTACAAGTAGTCCTCATTTACCAACTACAATTGGAACAACTGCATTGCCAAGCGATGTGTTTGTTAAGTGGAATGTCATGTGATTGCCCCAGACAGTTCCACTGTAACCATTAAGTAAATCACTGTAGGTCATTAAACATACCAACATATAACCATAACCTGAGACTTTCTACTGGCTTCCCCATTGACTCTGCTTGTTGGAAGCCAGCTGGAAAAATTGCAAATGACAATTACATGACCACGGATTGCTGCAAGAGTTGCAAATTTGAGGATCTGTTGTAAATCTACCTTTTCAATTCAAGGTTAGCAAGACTGAAGATCAGCAGCAGGGTTTTTAACTGTCCTGCAGAGACTGAAAAATGGAAATGTGATTCAGAAATAAAACTATATTCTTTAATCTAAGATTATAGCCTGCACAAGATATTGCTATGTACTAGCCAAACATTAGCAAACAATATCCTTGGTATTCCCAGATCTCATCTTGTGTCTCTTAATAATATGATGAGAAGCGTATGCTTCCTAAGTAGGCTATTATTTTCATAGGCTCATTTTTCTTCATAAGAATTCTCAGTAACGTTTCAGCAAATGATCTTGAGATTATAGATAATTGCTGGAAATGCCTTATGGTATTTATCTGGGTAATGAAACACACTGTTTACAGAACCTCCAATATATGAATAGTCAGATTAGGGCTTTGCAGGTTTGAGTGTACATTATGTAATGCAATCAATGATGATGATGATGCTTAATGCATACAATTGTTTCTGTCTTTTGTAGTACTATTTCTATGAATAATTGATTAAACAATCTGGGCAGATTTGTTTCTGCAAAGTTGTTTTCCTCTCCAATCATGTTTACTATATACTTGAACAAGTGTAGGGACATATTAGTTGCCTGTTGATTATTACAGCTTATATGGATGCCAATGCCGTGGTTATTTTCCATTTATTCAGTTGCTCCTGTGACCTGATGAAAATCATATCCTAGAATTGTCTGCCTCTTTCTTTATTTGTTTCATCATATTTAGATAGATTCCTATCTCATGAAATGTGAATCTGGGCATTGTACAAAAAAACCCCAAAACCTGAGCGTAAAATAAGCTTCTTCTTGTGTCATTAGTGATTCTGTCTAGCACTCTTGTCTTCTGCTGATCTCTTTCAATTGTTTTTGATTTTTCCAGACATCAAGCTCCAAATTCATATCTTAAACAATATTGTGATCTATTGCAGACTAAAACATGATAGTTTTGTTTTGTTTTTTCTTTCGCACAGTATAAAATGAAGTGTATTGTGATACCATAATATCTTATAAGACGTATACTGTACCATTTAGAAACAGGATGTCCAGAGAAACATAAGGATCTATTTTGGTCAGTAGTTTCCGTTCTTCTGACAAGCACAGTTGGATATATCCCAGAGTTAGGCTCATATAGGCTTTAAAAAGACAATTAGAATGTATTATTGGTAACAGGATAATACGCCTGGAGTGTGTGGGAAAACTGAAAGAGATTTGTGCATGAAAAGGAAATGGGTGTTGCAATATCCTCTTAAAAATAAAGGAATCTTTATTCTTGTATCGCAAGATCAAGGGGACAGCCATTGTGATAATTATTACGAATTCTGATTTCCTTTTTTATTCTGGGATAGTTTATCCTGTCATCAAATTCTACACCCATCCTTTGAGGTAACTGCTAATTTTGGATTTTACAGATAAGGAAGTGAGGCAGAGATACTTGCATGCTCCAGGACAGCTGTTGAGACTTGGCTGGCTATGCTGCATTTGTGTAATTTAATAGGTTACAGATAGGCCCTGAAATGAACTCTATAAATGTTGAAACATCCACCGCTTGCCTTAACATGTTATTACTTAAGGCTATGATAAAGGCATTAAAAAAAGCAAAGCATTTTGAAATAATTTGGATGAGGGGATAGATGGAGAACTCATCAAATTTGCAGACAACACCAAGCTGGCAGGAATAGCCAACACTTCAGAAGATAGGCTTAAGATACAGAAGGATCTTGACAGACTTGGACATTGGGCGCTATCTAACAAAATGAAATTCAATGGTGAAAAAAGTAAGGTTCTACATTTAGGTAAGAAAAACCAAATGTACAGATATAGTATAGGTGGTACCTTGCTCAATAGTAGTAATTGTGAGAGGGATCTCAGAGTCCTAGTGGACAATCACTTAAATATGAGCCAGCAGTGTGCTGCAGCTGCCAAAAAAAGCCAGCACAGTGCTAGGCTGCATTAACAGAGGGATAGAATCAAGATCACATGAAGTGTTAATACCACTTTACAATGCCTTGATAAGGCCACACTTGGAATACTGCATCCAGTTTTGGTCACCATGAGGTAAAAAAGATGTTGAGACTCTAGAAAGGATACAGGATAGAGCAACAAAGATGATTAGGGGATTGGAGGCTAAAACATATAAGGAACGGCTGCTGGAATTGGGTATGTCTAGTTTAATGAAGAGAAGGATGAGGGATGACATGATAACAGTGTTCCAATATCTCAGGGGCTTCCATATAAAAGAGGGAGTCAAGCTATTCTCCAAAGCACCTGAAGGCAGGACAAGAAGCAATGGATGGAAACTAACCAAAGACAAAAGCAACCTAGCACTAAGGAGACAGTTTCCTGACAGTGAGAACAATTAATCAGTGCAACAACCTGCCTCCAGAAGCTGTGAATGCTCCAACATTGGAATTTTTAAAGAAAAGAATGGACAGCCATTTGTCTGAAATGGTAGGGTTTCCTGCCTGAGCAGGGGGTTGGACTAGATGACCTCCAAGGTCTCTTCCAACTTTGTTATTGTTGTTGTTGTTAAATATAATCTTTCTTAAACACACATAACTAAGTCAGAATATCAGCAAATAGCCCGAGCCTGCAAAGATGAAGTGAGGAAAGCCAAGGCTCAAAATGAACTAAGGCTTGCGACCAAAGTCAAAAATAACAAAAAAAGCTTCTTTCAACATGTAAAAAACAAGAAAAAAGTGAAGGAAATGATTGGTCCGTTAGTGGGTGAAAGTGGCAAGAAGGTGACAA
>NW_015386656.1:508999-517301 GCF_001527695.2 Protobothrops mucrosquamatus | reverse complement strand
GAACAATTAACCAGTGGAACAACCTGCCTCCAGAAGCGGTGAATGCTCCAACACTGGAAGTTTTTAAGAAGAGACTGGACAGCCATTTGTCCGAAATGGTATAGGGTTTCCTGCCTGAGCAGGGGGTTGGACTAGATGACCTTCAAGGTCCCTTCCAACTTTACTATTATTATTATTATTGTTATTATTATTATTATTATTATTATTATTATTATTATTATTATTATTATTATTATTATTATTATTATTATTATTATTATTATTATTATTATTATTACTTCCTAGCCATTTGGATGATAATGCTTTGCAGAAATAGCTTGTGGAATAATTGATAGCAACAATATCCTTTCTTTTTACCGTTTTAGTGTCCTTATAGCTTTAGCATTCACGTTTAGTTATAAAGTCAAATGTGCTGGAGCAAAAGTGATTCCTCAGCCTTGACCTCCCACACAATGTGTTCAGAATAGCTTGGGCAACTTCCTCTGAGTTTTATTTAGCAACAATTTAGGCCAGCTTTGGAAAAAGCTTTTCCCATCAATGTTGAGTATAAAAGAAGCTATTTATGAGTGGATGTTATCCATGACGATTACGAACTGGAATACAACAGGCTTATTTTTGCAGCATATAACACAGGAATTGTTCTGAACTAAACTGAACTGCTAAACTGAAGATAGTTTACATCCATAGATTATATTTTTCAGTTTCATATTCTGCCAGTCCTGATCAATGATTCTGTGCTTGAAATGACTCCAGTTGTGAAACTCCATATATCTCTCACTCAAAGAGGTAGCTGATTTAACAGACAAATGCCAAAAATAATTTGCCATTTTAGTATTAACCTACTCATGTTAATTATTGCCACTTATTACCAACTTGCCTAAGGAAAAATTGGGAGAACTTGTAATTGTTCTTTCTCACATTAATTGCAAAATGCCGATAATGTAATTTTCTCCCATGATGGCCAATTCATATCTGACTATTTTTGATTCACAGTTAGCACAGCATACAGTGCTATGTTTCAATAGCCTCTTGAAAAGGCATTATCATCATGCTTTTTAGGAAATTATATTTAAATAGTTATATTCAGCATTCAGTCGTATGGATGTAAGCTTTGATCAAGGCTATTTCTGAACTGTAGTGTTGGTGGAATAAGAATTCTATACCCAATTAATAGCTGAGACCAACAAAGAAGTTTATTCTGTCATGATAGATGGATTCCCCCCCCCCCCAAATTGGGATGGTCGTTATACCTATATACATGCGTAGCACAGTTTGTCCATTTCTCATCAATTTAATGTGTGGCTTTGTCTTATATAGATTGATCTTACATTTTTGGACAGAAAAAGGCACTTTGTTACCTACATAGTCTGTTAAAATACTGCCTAGTCAGGTTCCCATCTTAAAATATCCTGGTATACATATTTACAAGGAATTAGTAAAGATAAAACATATTTTCATGCAAATAAGTAGAAATGCATAAGCTGATATCAATCACAATATAAAAACTTATGAAGTGTTGGAGATTTTAACACCTCACTGAAACAAAAAATCAAGAATCTACTGCAAATTTCTGGCTAGAACAATTTTACCTATTTTACAGAAATAGAAGCTTCTTGAAACATACATGCTCTGCTTTTTTCCCCACAGAATACCATTAAAAGTAATAAAAACCATTAAAAACTAAATGAATTACTAAAATATGAGTATTTTGTGGGTATTTGGAGACAGTATGCATCCCTGTATCTTATTGGTAATTTAAATATCAATGTGAATGAGGAGAGTGGCCCACTTTTAGGAAGACGATGTAATCACTTGCGTTTTACCTTTTAAGATTATATGTATATATGTATGTATGTATGTATGTATGTATGTATGTATGTATGTATGTGTGTGTGTATGTATGTATGTGTGTGTGTATGTGTGTGTGTGTTTGTTTGTTTGTTTATTATGTTTGCTGTGCATCTTGCTGTGAGGCAACTCCGGGTGACTTACAGCAATAAAATTATATATATGTCACATTAAAATTGCAATGCAAGTTATAACTAAAGATGGGGAGGAAGGGAGAAGAGTGGGGCACCAAGTCAACTAGTAGAGCCAAATTTTCATGCTCTTGTGGAAAGTCAGGAGGGTGGAAGCTAATCTCATCTCAGAGGGCAAGCTGTTCCAAAGGACCTGGACCATGGCTGTCCTCCAAGCCAGAATTCCTTGACAGACAGGATCTGCAGCATGCTTCCTCTGCCTGCTCAGGTGGGTTGTGCTTGTCCCATTGAGGTGAAATGATTACTCAAGTAATCTGGACCTATGCCATGCAAGGCTTTATAGATAATAACCAATACCATGAATTGCATTCATAAACAAACAATTGCCAGTGAAGCTCTCAGAATGATGGTGTAGCGTGAGCCATTCCAGGGATCCCAAAGACTGCCCACACCACCAGTTGAAGTCTCCGAATGCTCTTCAAGGGTAGCCCCATGCAGAGCACATTGCAGTAGTCCAAGTGTGAGATAACTAGGACTTGAATGATTGAGTGCAGGGACTCCTAATCTAGGAAAAATAGCAACTGACACACAACCCAAAGTTGGGCAAAGGCTCTCCTAACCATGACTGTCACCTGCTCTTTGAGCAGGAGTCACAAGTCTAGGAGAAACACCCCCACCCCCACCCATTGTAGTATCCACAGTTGTCAAAGCCCAGATCTTGAAGCTCCATGAACTCAAAGCCGTCCAGTCTTTCCAGGGTTCAGCCAGAGGCTGTTGTCCCCACCCAGGCCCCTACAGTCTCCAGGCACCATGAGAGGGCAGTGACAGCAACACTTAAGTCATGGGAGATACAGAAATAAAGTTGAGTGTCATTCACATATTGATGATACCTCAATCCATGGTGATGAATGATCTCAGTATGGGATAACTTCAACAGGAAAAGATGTGAACATTCTTACACCAAGCTAAATTTCAAAATGCTAGTGAATTTCAGGAAGCCTGGCATGCAGACAAATCATCCATAAATAGGTATGTAGAGATAAATCACACTTACAAATCATTCAAGAGACAATAAAAAGCTAAAAAGGAAACAAAAAGACCAAATGTCTTCTTGCCAGCAATCAACACCCAGATAAGTAGGAAATACACCAGGATTTACGCTAGAAAAGTAATCAAGCAGTAAACAATGGCCTAATCAAGTACTACAAAGAAGAAAACAACACCCTCACCAACGCTGACAGAGCAAGCTATTATTTATAAACACAAAGCAAATCTCACTCCCTTCTAGCATTGAAGATGTTACCTAATTGGGTAACAAAATGTCTGCAGGCAAACAACCAAGCTGAGAGAACACCAAGAACTCCACAGTTTAGCCTTGAGCTATGTATATTGTCTTCTGTTGATATATTGCCCATACTTCTCCAAACATTGCAGTAATCCAATAAATCTTAGGTTGCAATACACAGAGAGTTTAGCATATTTCACGCAAACTCTATACAAAACTGGCTATTTTTTTAATGCTCAAGGTAGCATAACTTACTGACTTGAATAATTCAAATGAACTGTTCGTGTGTCTTTTACAATTAATATTACTGTGCTTCCTCACTTCCTGTTTATATTTAAAATAAAAAACAGATGTATCAAAATACTGGGAGCAAAGGAAGGTTTTTTTTTCTTGTGAAATTTCTGACTTGGCCATATTCATGAAATGCTGAGAAAGAGTCTGAGTTATCATCTCTGCTGTACACATAGTCTGGAAAATATTGTAGGCTTCCAAACTTTTAAAACCTGAACTCATTCGAACCTTGGAAGACAACAGTCACACATCAGAATTTAATATCTCATTTTAGCAGAAAGTATAAGCATCTTTTGCATCCAGAACACCAGCTAATATTTTTAATGGAGTCTAATGTACAATTAATTACTTTCTATGAACCATAAAAGAGTCTACCATTTTTATTATCCTTCTTTCCAACTTCATGTTCTATTTGGTTATTGGCAAGTTCTCTATTCAAAAAAAAAAAAGCATATGAAACGTGCAGTCCTTGAAGTTGTATCATTAATCAGATTTGGGACATTTTAAGCAATCTGCTTGAGAAAAATATCATATATACCAATTAACTGATTGCAATAAAATCTGTTAAATCTGTTTTGAATTGCATTCAGAATTATTCAGAGAGCAATCAACATTTTAGAGAAGAAACAGAGAACCACTAAGAAAAAACTGGAAATGAAATATCTGGTGCTGTATAAATGTTATCTGTATATTGAATTATTTGGGTCACATTTACACTTACAAAAGAGCAGTGTTTAGGAAGAGAAACCAAAAAGAGGAAAGCCACATATTTAAAAAGTGTCTCTATATCCCATTAATGGCTTTGGGTTCTCATTTCTTATGGGACAAAATAGAAGGTTGTTGGAAATGAACCAAGGACAGAAGCAACCTAGAATTAAGGAGAATTTTCCTAATGGTGAGAGCAATTAACCAATGGAATAACTTGCCTTCAGAAGTTGTGGGTGTTCCATCACTGAAGGCTTTCAAAAAGAGACTTGGACAACCATTTGTCTGAAATGATATAGCGTCTCTTGCTCAAGCAGGGAGTTGGATTAGAAGACTGCCAAGGTCCCTTCCAACTCTATTACTCTATATCAGGGGTGTCAAACTCTCAATGTCATGTGACCTGTCGTGAAGTATCACAACTTTTTTGCCATTGTTAGCAATGGGGTGGGCACAGTTTTGCTATGATGCATCCGGCCTGCGGCCCAGCAGTTTGACACCCCTGCTCTGTATTCTATGTTGTAAAGCTGCTTCCTTTTGGGAGGTGGAACTAGTATTATTATTACTCAGGACCACTAACATCTGAGTCAAGATGAATGCCAAACAATACTTCCAATTCTCCAAGCTTTATGTTCTTGTTAGTTTACAGAGATTTCATTCGGCTTTATTTTCCTGTGTAAATGACCTCTGCCTATAACTGTTCTAGCACTAGAAAGTTTGTGCCTGAAAGTTTATTTGGAGTTTTTCAAGGTCCTCTAAATCAGTGTTTCTTAACCTTTTTGAATGAATCGCCCCCTTGAGCCAATGAGGAAGTTGTCATTGCCCCCTTCTCCCAACATAAATTCTCAATCACAACATAGGAAATAATTCTTCAATTTATGCAAACACTTGTTTTGTTTTCTTTAAAATTGTCATTAGGACATATCAATGCAAATAATTTATTTCCAGGCTTTTTCCCATATCTCAACTGTGTGAAAAATTTTGGTGCCACCCGTCACTTTATTCCCAAACTTCGTGATACATGTATTTCATTATTATCTTATTTATTCAAGACACTTAAATGTAATGACCACTGAAAACAAAATTCAATTGCAAGAAAGTGAAATGCCCGAAAAGAAAAACAGTAATATTTAATGATTGAATTACAAGTGAAATTTAAGACACAAAAAGAAATATAAAAAGGGTAGAGGCTGCTGCACAACGCGCATGAAGATAAGCAATGCGTATTCACATATGTACGGCATTCTGTACTGAAGCTAACTGGAAGAACATTTGAAAACACAATTCAATCCACTAATAGCGAGCGATCTGATGTTTTTGTACGACAGATATACAGCGATTCACTGTATGAAAAAGTCTCAAAAGTGTCCCCAAAACTTCTCGCTCCATCGCCCCCATATCGCCCCCTTTTCGTTCCTTTGCCCCCATGTCACTCCTTTTTGTTCCATCGCCTCCCTGAAAAATGAAATTGCCCCCTGGGGGGTGATACCACCCAGGTTAAGAACCACTGCTCTAAATCACCTTTGTTTTGAAACTTTATATTAGCTTCTACTAGCTTTGCCTGAAACCTTCAAGTAGCACCAAATGGAAACTGTATGTATTTATTTTAATGATAATAAGATCCTCACACCATTCAAATAATATTTTATTGCTAACGGTTCTGTTTTAGTAGAGTTATTACAATGTGGATTTTACCTGTTTTATTCCTCACATTGCTTAAAGATTATTTGGAAATAGAATGAAAAACATTGGTCCAGAATGATTGACAAAGGGAGAATAATTTGACACTTTCAGAGTTCTTAAACTTCTTTTGACCTATATCAACTAGCTAAGCAATAAAAAAAAAAGTGTACTACTGGCACATTATAATCCATCTGTTACTTCTGTCCCCTTTGCTTTGGGAGAAATTGTCCTTGATTAAAAAAAAACCACCCTTAAATGTGCAATGGGATTGCAGAAATTAACTTCAGTTGCCATTGTACATACTTATTTTATGACCTACCTTGGTTAAACATGCCAAGTGAGCAATTAAGAATAAAAGATAGAAGTGTTAAACAAATGTCAAATGCTGCTTTCTTATCCATACTGCTTGGGGAGCAGTACTGCACTATTTTATTTTATTTTTTTGTAAAAGTTTTATTGGTTTTTTACAATAACATCCCTAGTACCTGGTGTACAGCGTGTTGTCTTGGTTCATAAATTTTTAGGGAAAAAAAGACAATTAGTAATAATTAATAAACAATCAATAGTAATTAATTTTTATATTTCCATAGTTAGTATATCAGTTGTAAATATATTTCTCTTCACCCAATGATATTCTCTTTCTATAACATTAAACAAATATAATTTCTAATATTTGACATTTTCCATATTTAAATGATTAAGTAAAAATATTTTCTTCTATATTTATACCAACAGTAGTAGCATCCTCATATGGCATTTTTTCAGTTTATGTTATTTTTGTAAGAATCATCTTATTGATTTACCATGTATTTTATTTTCATAAATCTTGTTTAAGCTCAATTTCTCCATAATATTCAAACAATTCTTATCAATCATATTTTCCCAGTATTTAACAACTAAATATCTAAATTTTCCCTTTAAATATATCATCCCAGTATTTTCATATTTCATATATTACAAAAATACTATAAACTTATCTATCATAACATCTAATGACATCTTTCTAATCAGATTATATTTCACTTCTATTTGCAGAAATTAGTTAAATCACTATATATCCTTTTTTTCAGAATTCTTATTAAGCCTAATTTCCCCTCAATATTTCAATCTTTTAATCCTAAATCTTTTCAAACTTAATTTGTCTTTAAAATTCAAACTTTTCTTTCACTTACAACTTCCTTATATTTTTACATTTTGTATCTTATTAAAAAAAATACCATATTACTTATATCTCTTATCCCACTTATTCTAAAGTCCCTTTATAACCAAAGTTATTTATTTATTTAGCCATATTCAAACAGTGTTTACTCATATAATATTCCATGTAGTAGGGCAAATCCAGTCTCTTCAGCCCATCTCTAATCTTCTTCCTTTGCCAAATTGTTTTCCAAATTAATATTTTCAACTTGTTCAGTTCTTATATTTTGGTAGTTATTGTTAGGAGTAGAGGATACATAGTAGATAAGATGTGTGCTTTTTGTCTCCCAAACAATGATTCTCCTGGCAATATCCATTTTATTAAGTCTTCTTTCTTCTCAGGTTTGTTTTGACGTTCTAATGCATAAGGTATCTTTTCCATATTTATCGTTGTCTCCAAGTCTTGTAAGTTTTTTCTTGTTTGTGTTAAGGTTTAATTTTCGTCAGTTGTAACTTTGCAAGTCAAATCATTTTTTTCTAGTTCACATTGTGTTGTCTGGATTGTTTGTTCACTCTTTACCATCATTCTTTGAATGTTTTTTGATTGTAGATTTAAGTTAAAAGTATATTCACTTATAGTATCAAAATTATATTTAATCTCCTCATGGTTTAAGTTTATTGTAGTTTGTATTTGTCGTAGCATTACATAAATTTCATCTTGGAAAGTATCTGTCTTGTCTTGAAGTGTTTCTAAAGGTCTTTGATCTTTCAAGCTAAATCTTTCAGGGATAGATATTAGGTGTGGTTTTCTATCATTTTTTGATGAGTGTGTCATATCCATGTTGTCTCCCCCTTTTGAGTAATCCATCATAAATGCCATAGTCTCTGTATTTAGCCTTGTCCAGCTAACCAAAACTCAACATTCATACAGTTCAGTTTTGTATAGTTCTTATTCTTATATATAATTTTTGTAATCCACTGTAATTTTCAGTTGTCAAAGTTTCAGTAAAGTCAATGTTTTGTACAATTCTTTTCTTTCAGGAGTTAATTTTCAGTTCAGTATAATTAACCAGCTTAAATTCTTCTTGTAGCTTTCCTTCTCAATACTTTACCATAGATCAAAGTTTTTAAACAGTTCATAAATTTAAACCACAATCAGAACATTTCTTTCCCTTTAAACACTTTCCAATACTGGCCCGGTATACAATCTCTTCTCTGTTCCTTA
>NW_015386656.1:504693-508226 GCF_001527695.2 Protobothrops mucrosquamatus | reverse complement strand
ATATATTCTGCACCCTTTAAGATGGTTAAGATGCTGGCCTAGAAACTGCCTTAGTCATGAAAAATTGACTGGGTGACTTTGGGCCAATCACTCAGCTCAACCCACCTCACAGGGTGGTTGTGGGGAAAATAGGAGGAAAATAGGTTTATTAGGTATGTTCACTATTCATAAAAATGATAAAGACTGGATTAAAAATAAACAAACACATTTGTTCTAGATTGTTACAATGTCAAATGATGGATCCAGATTTGTGATCAACAATGGCCTTTACAAAAAATATTTTGAAGATTAGAGTGAAGAAAGCCTGTTTAGAATCCCAATACAATTGTAGTTTGCTACTGAGGAACTTCCATTGCCATAGTCTATGGGTTTGACACTTATTCATGTTTTCTGCAGATCTTATCTTAGTGAAAAATTCAATAATAATATTAATAATCAAGGAATTGTACTGTATATAATTTTTTTTGCTGATAGTTAAGGTGAAATACACTAATTTATCAAATAGGATTTCCCCTTTTTCTCCACTAAAAATACCAACAATTTTCAGTTGATCAGCAATGGTTCTTCCATTCTTTTAATTTTTAAACACTTTATTCCAGGAAGCCAAATATAACTACAGTATGTTTTCATTTAAGAAATACAACAGGCCTAATAAAAATATATAGCAATTATAAAGAAGTGAAATGATATTTTAAGTATGGTTAGGATGGAACATTACTAATTTGCCATATTGCAACTACATCACCAATTGTGCCTAAATTACCTTAATTTGCAGGCTATTTTATAATTTTCATTATTGCTGTGTAATACCACAAAGTATATAAATATCTGTAGATGAACTGAATCAATTACGTCTTTTGTATATGCAGTGCACCAAAAGATGGTGAAAATTATATTTGTGGTTTTGTACAAATCTGTGCAATTTATATCTTGACTAACAGACTTTTCCATTGTATCTTCATTAGCTTTTATTTTGAGTTCAATTGAGATGCATCTTAAATATGTAACTTACATTACTGATTTAAATTAAGTTCCTCAATATGCCTTAAAGTTTTATCAAAAAGTAATCATGATATATAACAGATTTTAAAACAAAAGGAAAACGCAGTATTTTTTTTAAAAAATGTCATAGCTCCTTGTTCTTGTTTTAAATTCAAATTATATTCTTTCGTTCTACTAAGAATCACCATCATAAAAAGAGATTAAAAATCATAGCCTATTGATTCCAATAATATCAGTATTATTTTCCTGCAACAAATTGACTCTGAGAAAACTATAATTTTTCCCCAGAGAACTTATTTTGCAATACCTTCCCTGAGATTCACTGAAGTATTCATGGATTGAAGCTGCTTTACCTTTTTTTCTCTCCACAGTATAGGAAGGTCAGAAACAGAACTGTGAACTGGTCCTTTTGTCTTTTTTTTTTCTTTTTTTTTCTTTTTTCTTTTTGAAGAAGGAAACCTCAGGCTCCAAAGATAGTCAAACTCTGGTTGACCCAGAGCTGCATAATAGCTTTGCAAGCCATTTTCCATATCTCAAAAACATTTGGTATGATTCAAATTTAGGATTAGTAGTTCTAATATTTGTGCTAGTTGCAGGCTTCTATTCTAGTTAAGGACAGTGTTAGCCCTGAATAATGGGATGCAACCCAAGCTTTAGGATTTCAGCCAGAAAACTGATGAGTAAGAAGTACTGTCCAGAATTTTCTTGTTCCTTGATGAATAATTTCCATTTGGCTTTTGCCCATGGTTTTGTCTCCATCAAGAATTTTGTTTATGGTTTTGTTTCCAGGGCACCAGTTCTACTTTAAAATGTCTTCTTTTATTTTGGGAAGAATAAGGAGTCAGGGACAAGTGGAAAGAGGAAAGACAAATTTGAATTCATTTGTGTAAGTTTAAAAGATCTTCCTTAGCAAGAGACCAATATTTTCCAAATAACATATGTAGAATTTCCAATGGTACATTTGTAAACATTTTTGATGTGCCAATCTCATTTTATGTACTTTATCTTTTTTTTATCCCCTTCACAGGTTCTGCTGATGCTACCAAATATCTACTGAGAATGAGGGGTAGGCTATCAATTCTTTTTATTGTACATAATGAGATAATCTGAGTAATAAGTTTAATTATGTTTTAGGGAAGTCAAGGATAATAGTGATAGTAAGTAACACTATGAGAAAGTTCAAGCATCGGTAGGTAATTGAGAGAGGACACTGAAGAGAACTTTTCAGAGCTTTTCAAAAACCAAATTTTTGCCTGGTAGAAATATAATATACTGTGCAGTTAATATCACAGAATTCCTTCAGTTCCATAAGTATGATACTTCCTAGCTAGGGAGAATGGTAAGCAAATACTTCAAGAACAGAGCATTGAGAATATCATGCAAGTTATAAGGATTGGTGAGTATTTAAAAGAAAGTATTATTGTCCTAATATTGCTTTAACACTCGGTAGATACTTTTTCCGGGTTATTAAAGCTCAATTCACCAATCTATGGTATCTATGAAATATCAGTTAAATATTATTTGGGTCTGGTCTATATGCTCTGGCACTGTCGTGAAAGAGCCATTGCTAACCATGGCATTATTATGAAGACGGAACAGCATAAGGATTTTGTAAAGCAAAATCATTGTTATCTGACAGTTCTACAAAAGATGTTTAGTGGTGCTAGCAGGTAATGTACAGAGAAGGAAGGAAGGAAGGAAGGAAGGAAGGAAGGGAGGGAGGGAGGGAGGGATGGAGGGAGGGAGGGAAATTCTTGTTTAACACAAGGAAAGACTTGTCTAAACAATTTTATCTTTGTCATATTGTTATCTGGAAATGTTCTCTTACAACTCTTGGGCTTCCTGCTTCTGATGTGCTGGTGCCATTAAGGATTCTTTCCTGGTGGATTTGTTTCATGAAAACTGAATATTTTTCACATGGATAAGGGAAACAATGTTCAGTAACATTTAGTCATGAAGAACTTTACATGACTCTGGTAAACATAATAGACACATGACGATGCACCAGCATAATAGACAATACAAAGGAAACAAAACTGATTCTCTTCACTATTAATTCAGCAAGTTCCTTTATTGGACTTTTTCTACTCATATAGTTTCTCCTAGGGTGGGAATATAGGTAGTCCTTGAGTTATGACCATAATTGGGACTTCTCTCACTAAGTGATATAGTCATTAAGTGAGGCACACCCAATTTTATGACCTTTTTGCTTAATTACATTTTTGTGGGGTCCTTGGTCCTCTCTGAGTTGGTGGTATTCTTGCAGATGTTTCATTACCAAACCAGGTAACATCATCAGTCCACTAAAATCTAAGTTAAAAAATTAGAAAACATTAAATAAATTGGTCACCAAATTTATATGGCAAAGGAAAAAACCCAGGATTAAATTAAAACTATTACAAGATATGAAAGATAAAGGGGGATTGGCGTTACCAGAGTGGGAAATATATTACCAAGCATCGAGCTTAACTTGGCTAAAAGATTGGATGGATTTGAAAAATACTAGGGTTTTAACAATAGAAGGACATGAC
>NW_015386656.1:491906-503968 GCF_001527695.2 Protobothrops mucrosquamatus | reverse complement strand
AAATGTGGAAAGGTTAAAAGTGGAAAATGTGTGTATAATAATGTATGAAGGAAGAAAAATGCAAATAAGAAATAATGGGGCAACAAGGACAAATACTCTAAAGAAGAATAAGGGGGGAAATGTAAATAATAGATTACTGTTACGAAATTGCTGTTAAAATATATACTGTGTATATATGTGTGTTATGTTTTGTTTTGTTGGTTTAAATAATAAAAATTATAAATTTTTTTTTAGAAAACTAAGGAAGTAACTTTCCAAATAACCAAGCTACATTGTTTAATTTAGAGACGTGGTTCAGTCAAAATATGGTTCAAAAATACTTATTAATCGAGAATAATAATGCTTCTGTTAAGTCAACAGTCATATGAATTGCTTTCATGTACAATATTTTTATTTGGTTTTATACTTATAATAATAGTAGATTATATTACTACTTTGAGTAGAGGAACTCCAGACTATTTGTCTCTAAAAATCAACTCCTGATTAAATTATTGTAGTTCCTAATTGAAATGGTTATTTATATTTAGAAATTCTAACCAAATATGTATAACTTCTATGTGACATCTCTGTCTGCATACCAAAACATTTTTAAGGGAATTTGAACATTTCCCTGGCAGAACAGAAAACAGACATTTTTACATAGAAAGTTTCAGGAAAGAAGAGGTGAAGGAACAGCTGATAAGGGCAATAATAGTTACTACTTTCTGAGG
This sequence comes from Protobothrops mucrosquamatus, assembly GCF_001527695.2. NCBI lineage: Eukaryota > Metazoa > Chordata > Lepidosauria > Squamata > Viperidae > Protobothrops > Protobothrops mucrosquamatus. Next base: position 503,258 of record NW_015386656.1, on the reverse strand, counting down.
CTGAGATTTAATGGATTTTTCTTGTCAGATATTCTCCATGCATTCAAGAAAAGAATTATGAAGTCTGTTAAATGGCATGTTTTGGAGCATATGGTTGAAAAAGATATTTGGGATGGATGCAGGAAAGTTATTTATAATATCCTTTTTTCTAATTAATTCATAGCTGTCTTCAGTGAATCACAAAAATACCATTTTTGGACATTCATAATGGGTCTTCTCCAATAATGTACCTTGGTTTTGAATCAAAATATTCATGATTTTCTGAGTAAACCTTTAATACATACACAAATAGGAACACCTTGACATTTCTCTTCTTTCTTCTAAGGATTAGTTTAACATGCTGAAAAGAAGCAGATGTCAACGCTGCAAATTAAATGCATTTAATCTGAATGCATTTGTACATTAAAGAATAGTGAATGTGATGAACTTAACTTCTCATAGGTACTGGCATGGGGAAAATTATGCAATTGCCCTTGTATAAACCTTTCCAGTTGTAACTTCTGATACCCTTAAGAAATATTAAAAAGGGAATACTCTGTTTCTTCAGTTTATGAGATAGGCTATGAAACTAAAATTAAATTCCTATGACAAGGAATAAGATTCTCTAAGGCCAAAATGAATTATGTAGAGATATATGTATTAGGAGGATTACTGACAATAAAAACAGTTAAGGTAAACCTAAAGCAAGTTCTAATTTGAAGATTGACTAATTATTCTGCACTTGACTGCCCTTAAGAGCGTTTTGCATGGATCAGTCCAACAATAGGCCAATCCTTCATTTCAATGTCCTCTTGCAAAATTGTGAGTGGATATTTGGTAGGCTGAGAACAATTCCAAAAGTTGTTGCAGAATTACAATATTGAGATGGGACAATTATAATTAGTGCAGCATAGCCAAAGTAACTACACTCAAATTGATTTAATTTTTATTGTTACCTCAATTATTTTTGATCCACTTGTTTGTCCCACCCCAACTCTGTTTTCTGCACTGTGGCTTCTGATCTGTTCTTGTGACTAAGTAGTTTAATAATCTTTTAAATTCTCTATTTTTTTTAGTATTATCAACTACATCATAATTTACAATCCTGACACCATCTCCCAGTCAATATGCCACATAATTGTATTTCCTCTTAGAATGGAGCAAAAAATGCTCCATTCTTTTAAAGGAGAAATGCAGAAAGGAAAACTGAGCAAACATTTCTGTGCTTCTGCTGGAAAACCAGAGTTGTATTATCTCCCATCATCTTTGATGAGCAGCTGGGTAAAAGTCAAGGAGACGAGAGCAGAAGACTTTGCTTCAGTATTCAGGTTATCTCTAAAAAATAGGTAACAAGTTTAGTCAAACATTGTGTTAGGTGTTAATTTTTTGTCTGTATGTAATAGAAGCCTTTACTTGATCATTTTCTTTTTTCTCTGCAAAAGTAGAACGTTTTGTGCAATTTCAGGCTAAGTTGAACATTTACTGCTCTTATTAATAATTTCTGGGAGATAATATCAAACTTGAAAGCCATCTGCCAAGAGCACTGAATGGATTTTTTTCTACAGCTGGCTTTGTATATCATCTTTTATATATCTTTGTATATTATATCTGTTTTGGAAGATTAGTTTATCTCCTAAAAGGAGAAAGGCTAAAACCTCTAGCCACATGCCTTTATGCCACAAGGCCAGGAGGTTACATTATGGAAGTGGTGGGAGCCATCTCTCTCACACACAGAGAGACTGGCATAAAGAGCAGGTAAGGTCCCTCGTGGAACATAGGTGGTGATAACAAACATTAGCAGGCAAGGTAGTAGGATCATAATACGTAGGCTAACAGGAATGTTGGAAATGGTGATTTGAAATCTTCAGCTATATCCTATGGATCCAGTTGTTAAATTACAGTTATCAAATGGCATATCTATTCTTAAGCTTAAAAAATGTTTAAAACACCTTGGTTATGGTCTGAGTGAGTGGCTGTAAAAATGTGTGAAGCTAGGTTTATTATAAGCTAGCTCTTATTTCTAGAAATTCTGTATAGATAAAACTTATTTGTGAAATATTGTATTGCTACAAATAACTCCTGATTTTAAGGTATATTATATAGGCAACCTTATTTATGGAAATAGGATATGTAATCTGCTAAGAGTCAATAATTATTGGAGTAGAAGATTCCTGGAAGAGGCTGCCTGGAAGTCTGTGCAGTTCTCTTGGCAAGGTTTTTCAGAAGTGGTTTGACATTGCCTCTTTCCTAGGGCTGAGAGAAAATGGCTAGCCCAAACTGGTTTTGTGCCTAAGACAGGGCAAGAACTAATAGTCTCCTGGTTTCTGGTCAGATTCTTTAATGACTATACCAAATTGGCTCTCAGGAGTAGACTATAAACCAGGTTAAACCAATCAATTTTATTATACATGGAGATAATATGCCATTTGCCTACAGTCTTAAATTATGTTCCATGTTTTGGAACTTTTCAGGTGACAGCCTATGAAGGGGTTTGGTGAGAGCACAAATGTGATGGAGAAGAGCCAATAAACTGTCTAAGCAGTGGAAAGAGGAACCAGGCAAAAGAGGAAAGGGAAAGAAGAAATCAGGGACACCATATCTTATTTTTGTTCTCTGATATGACATGGGACGAATTTCCAGGAAGTCTGGATACTAGACAAGCTAGAATGATATCTAAGTGTTGATGGCTTCAGGGGAAATCACATTCCAGGAAACATTATTTGAAATTTACAAATGTGTTTCTTTTCCTTTATTCTAATTTTACTGATACACCAATCACTAACACAGTATATGAAAGCATCACTTTCAGTATTAGCAAGTTGTCATTACAAATGTGGATTATTATAATTTATCACGCCAACTCTGCTGTACTACCATTGACCTTTTTCTGAAAATAGCTACAAAAATATAAATTGGAATCTAAAAATAGATAGGTGTTCACATAAAAGAATGAATGTTTGCTAAAAGATTATTCAGGGTTCAATAGCTTGTGGAAAGGAATGTAAAGGATGGAATTTTAGCTACAGGAAAAAGAGGATTGTGTTGCATTTTGTGAAGGTTATAGGTGTATGTACTGTATGCTGTTCCCAAAGCACTGGTGATTTTTGTTGCTGGTTTTTGATTGTGGCTATTCCTCAGCTTTTGTCCAACTAAACAATTTTATATTGTGCCTCAAGAAATTCATCTTGCTGACTTATGCACATTTATGTATTTATATGCCATCCATCTCACTGTTGAGTGACTCTGGGAAGCTTGCTGCATCATAAAACAACAATATAAAACAAGTAGCACATTGAAAACATTAAAACACTAAAAATTAACAAAAAAGTAGATAAGAAATGAATCAGTACATAAACAACATGGAAGTGGGGTCTTCTGAGTCTACTAACCACTTCTAGAGTGGGACACACCCCACTGGGGCGCCAAGCCAATTGGCAGAGCCAGGTTTTCAAGCCCTTTCAGAAGGTCAAAAGCAGGGCTTTTTTTGTCTAGAATGCCCAGAACGGAGTTCCGGCACTTTTTTTGGATGGAATCTTGTAGGGTAGGCAAGGCGGGTTGTATGACGTGTGTGAGTCCTGGCACCTTTTTTTTATTTTACAAAAAAAGCACTGGTCAAAAGTATAGTGAAAGGTCTCAAGTAGAGGGTACAATGTTCCAAAGGGTAGGAGTCATGACAGCATATGCCTTCTGCTGGAGCAAGTGGGGCTGGCCAACCCCATTGAGGGAGCTGGTTCCTCAGGTAACCCAATCCCATGCCATAACGGGATTTAAAGGTAATAAACACCTTGATTTGGACCTGGAAGCAAACCAGAAATTGCTCCAGCTTATCAAGGTCCACCTGAATTTTGATCCTACAGTCTAAAGTGCTTAGTACTCAGTACCCCCACATCCCTATTTTCTGTCTTATCTTCAAATTTGAAAACCTGTAATGCAAGTCATTTATGGATGCATTGAACATAAAGACCTAGATTAGAGTCTGTCATATGTCACTCAGCACTTCTTTCACTTGATTTTTCCATTGATATATATTCACTGATTGCATTTGTTCAATGAGTTTTGTGTCCATCGAATGATATCATAGTTCAGTCCAAAAATGTTGCCATTTTTTCTAATAGAACGTCATGGGAAGCTTTGAAAAATCTTTCTTGAAGTCAAGGTGCACTATTGTTGCAGCATTTTTGTGGTTAACAAAACTGATTATTCTATCAAAAAAGAGATTGGTTTGGTTTGGCATGCTTTATTCTTGATAAACCCCTGGAATATTCTGCCAAACAATACATTCTTTTCTAAATGTTTATAAATTATTTTATAATCTATTCCAGAGTTTTGACCAGTACAAAAGTCAAGCTGACCAGTCTGCAATTACTAAGTCATATTTTCACAATTCTTGAAAATGTTAACAGCAATGTATCCTCCAATCTTCTGGCACTGCTCTTATCCTGCATAATTTCTCAAAAATTATGAAGGAAAAGGAACACCAGAACATCTTCCAGACACTCCTTCCAGATTCTCAGATGTAATTGGTCTGGTTGGGGAGATTTAAACTTGTGTAGAGTAAGCATGTGTTTCCAAAGTATGTTCTTACTTCTTTGGATTGCCTCTTTTTCCTCTTCCTTTTCTTCTGGATGAATTTGAAAATGAATTAAAATTATGTTTGTTTTGTCATTCTTTTCTTTTTTCTTCATTTGAAATATTGAACTGAAGATGAGTTTGAAAATAAAATCAATTGAAAGTCAAGTTAAGGTCTTGAGTGGGCATCGATACAAAATGAAAAAGAACCAATGAGCAAATACCATTATTACTTGAAACTGAGAAGATTTATTTTCCTACTACATGTCCATGACACAATGGAGGAGCATGCCCATTTCTTTTGGATAGAAAAGTATAACACATGAAGCTGCTTCATCCTTGCTTATTGTTTAATCTATCTTTTTTTAAACTTCTTCAGACAACTTGAAATGATTTAGAAGACATAAGTCCAACATTGCTAAACTCTTTGTATTCAAACAGTGGGACAATAAAGAAGAAACAGGAAACTATGTGTAGACTTTAAAAAGAAACTAAGGGAGACAGAATGAATATGTTTTTATTTCATGTATATATGATTTTTCTGGGTCCAAAGTACATTTGTTGTAAGAGGAATCTTACTGGTTGTACTTATTTTCCTTACTAATAAATATATTGAAAGAATAATGGAATTCATTTCTAGTTCAAATGAGAGTGAAGAGTTGACCTCCATTATTTTTTCTTTCTTTTATATTACATTTCTCTTATACTCATTCTAGAAATAGGTAACCAGCAAATATTAACCTGACTGAGATGATAAAATGTAGATTTTGGACTCTTGTGTCCTTTGATTTCTTAGTATTTTTTTCCCTCACAGTAGGGAACACAAGCTGTAGGACCCCAGTGTCTCACACTTATGAGAATTAGGGGTCAGGACATTATGTAAAGCACTGGAAGATAGGAGGTGATGTTAACATTAACTACCACAGTGTCTACTAAGGTAGGAGCCAGAGCTACTTTGTATCCCCAGAGAAATTCTGGGACAAAAGGATAGATCTCAAGCCTTTTTTCCTTAAGGTCAGAGTATGACCACTGCATGTATATGGAAAATACTTGGAGAACTTTACATTTAAAAAAAAAAGGCCAGGCACAGGATACTGTACAAGGGAACATTATCCAAACGAGACAGTAGCAATCAGTGGTTCTTAAGAGCTTCTGTCTCTCAGTCATGTGTTTACTTAGCGACTATTTTGCTTAACGAATATGGAACAGAATATGGTCACTAAACCAGGAGAAAGGTGTATAGAGAAAACAGGATTACATGAATGTTATCAGAAAGAGCCTAAGCTTTTGCACTATTCATCTTCTGTCCTCATTTCCTTTGTACTCCCAGGCTTTTGATAATGTTTAGCAGCAAACCATAGTTTTCTGATTCATCTGAACAGACACGCTATGAGAACATGACTTAAGCGCCACCTGTGCTTGCAATAAAAAAAATAGTACACTAGAAATTTAAATTATGTAATTGATGAATTAAGGTCTGTATTATATAAATTGCCCTTAAGATTTCTGCTGAAAAAGGTTGAATATAATCATTAAGCAAATTAATACTTATTGTGGCTTTCTAGCTAGTTTGATACAGGATAAATTCTCAGAATTGTGGGTGCTCCGTTACTGGAGTTTTTAAAGAAAATATTGGACATTCATTTGTCCAGGATGGTATTATTATTATTATTATTATTATTATTATTATTATTATTATTATTATTATTATTATTATTATTATTATTATTATTATTATTATTAAAATGTATATACCGCCCTATCTCCCTTACGGGACTCAGGGCGGTGAACAGGCAATAATAAAAATCACAATAAATATTAAATAAAAAGCCTGCTCTAAAATAACCCATATAAAAACCCCTACCAAAACACAATCAGAACTACGCCAGGCCGGCCGCATGGAATAGATAAGGACTCCGGCCTTGAACAGGGAGTTGGACCAGGCCAGGAGTCCCCAAACTCTGGGCAGTGGCCCTCTAGTGGGCCATAAGCTATTTGCAACCAGGCCTCGGAAAGAGCGAGCAAGTGCGTGCATGTGCATCCCCACATGTGCGAGCAGAGGGTGAGTGCATGCACTCCATCTGCACAAGCGATGGGTGCACATGCACGCCCCTCACACATATGGAGCTGCATGCCAGCCATTCACATGGAATGAACCCCTCTCCTCCCCCTCCCCCGAAAAGGTTGGGGAACTCTGGACTAGAAGACCTCTAAGGTCCCTTCCAGCCTTAAGATTCTAACATTCAGAATCAGAAATAACAGAACAGAGGCTAGCAGAACAATGTCGATTTATAGTATGAAATAAAGTATTCACAGAATCAGAATTAGAAGATTTGAAAAGATCTACCTAGGGAAAAAGAAATTGAAACCTTACCACAAGTAGTTCAAACTGTAGAGGCAAACAAGAAGCAATCAGAAGCAGAGGAAGCCAATATAGATATTGAATCATCATCATGCCTTCTTCTCAGAAAGAACAAAGCTCTCTAGCTAAAAAATGAACTGAAACAAAGCTGAGTATCTAGAACAGCACACACACAAAAACCAGAATAAGACTGCCTGCATTGAAGTTTGTTTCAAAGAAACAGCTAATACAAATATTAAAAGATACTAATACTGTAATATATAATATAAAAACCAGCTCACTGCAAGAAACAAAGCATCTAATGTACAGCACAGTTTCAGTTATAACTGAATACTGGAATGCAAAATCACCAAAGAAGAAAAAAAAACCAACCAGTGCACCAATGAAATGGAAAATCAGGCTGGAAAATAAAATCAGCATGTTAAGTCAGATGCAAGCAAACTACAACAGATGAAAGACGAAAAGCTGAAGAACAAAAAGAATACCTGAAAGACAAGAAGATGAAGAACAAGAATGCCTGATCAAGAAATATCACCTATGTTGTGTCCCGTACCTGCAGAAGCAGGCGCGGGAAATTGCAAGAGTCCCGGGCATTTGCAGAAGCTGCCCGGGACCAGACTGACCAGCGCCGGCCTAGCGCGCATGCGCAAAGCGGGAAAGGACTGCCTTGTGACTGGTGGGAATTGTCCGGGGATCGGAGAGTATATATAGAGGCTTGCGCGCCTCTGGGGTTCGTCGTTCGTAGAATGGAGCAAACAATAAAGACTTGTTGGAGATGCTTCGTCTCAAGCGCCATTATTCTCCGGACTTAACACTGGCGACGAAGGTGGGATACAGTCTCTACAGCTAAGAAAAGCTAGAAGACTCACCCAAAGAAGTCCGGAAGAGAAACAGCGTGGAAGTCAGCGTTATCCTGCCAGTACGAAATCGCTGGAGGATGCGTGCGGCTGCAAAAGACGACCCTGATCCTCGAACGGCATGGACGTCAGCGTTATCCTGCCAGTACGAAATCGCTGGAGGGTGCGTGCGGCTACAGAAGACGACCCTAATCCTCAACCAGGGCTTGAAGACACATATTTCAACAGAGAGATCAGCGAGCTGGGGAATCAACTGAGAGATCTGGAAGTGGAGTGGCCAAGATTCTGCGGCCCACTCAAAGCGTTCCAGTGACTGCAACCATCCACACGAAGGTGGACAAGCGTTACCAAGCAGCTGGGAAGAGGTCCAAGGATCGTCAGGACAAGGGCCCAGCTGAGCTTCATTGCATTGGACGTGGTGGACGCCAGAAGCATGCGGAAATAAAGGCTACATCGCTACGAGTTGCCTGGGTCGACTGAAGGAGTTTCTACTAGACCACATGTTTCGCCACGTTACTGCGGCTCCTTCACACCCTTCTACCAAAGGTGGCGTCCATGTCGGGTGCAGCATTGTTTTGTCTAGGGGGGAGGGGTGTTGTGTCCCGTGCCTGCAGAAGCAGGCGCGGGAAATTGCAAGAGTCCCGGGCATTTGCAGAAGCTGCCCGGGACCAGACTGACCGGCGCCGGCCTAGCGCACATGCGCAAAGCGGGAAAGGACTGCCTTGTGACTGGTGGGAATTGTCCGGGGATCGGAGAGTATATATAGAGGCTTGCGCGCCTCTGGGGTTCATCGTTCGTAGAATGGAGCAAACAATAAAGACTTGTTGGAGATGCTTCGTCTCAAGCGCCATTATTCTCCGGACTTAACAACCTAGAAATAAGGAAGATCAAGGACGTATTGGAAATAATAAAGCAGCAGATAACAGCTATAGCCAAGAAAATTAGCAGATTTGAAGCTCAAATTGCACACTATAGGAAAAATCTCCAATTTCAGTCAAAATATAAGCACTTCTACCAATCCATCACTGGAGACATTATAGTGATCCAGTCAATACCTGACAAGGAATAGAATTTTGTAATTCTGGATACAGCTGTGGGACAACCCAAAGAAATACAACACGGCTGAAGGTTATAAAAGAGGTGGATAAGAATAAAAGAATAAGGTGAAATGAAATAACTTCCAATAACAGGAAAAATGTTGGGGAAAAGGGCAAAGGAGCTCAAGAATTGGTCAGTACCAGGTGAAGATAAAATGCATGATTTTTGCTCAAAACATCTGACTGGTCTACTCCCACTCATTTCCAAGCAGTTTAACAGCATATTTCAAGGAGAGGGAAAAAAAGACTGTTTAACATCTGGCAAAATCTACCTGATAATGAAAAATCCAACAAAAGAGGCAGCACCAGGCAACTACAGGCCAATTACCTGCTTACTAATAACTTTCAAATTGCTAATTGGTACTGACCAAATTGGTCAACTAGATGGTCAGCATCTAGTTGAAAACAAGCTCTTTCCTTCTGTGCAAAAAGGAAACTGTCCAAATAGCAGAAGACAGCAGAGGAACAAAATATCAGCTCCTAATTGACAAGATGATTCTGGAAACCTGCAAGAGAAGGAAGATCAACATGCATGTAGTTTGGGTTGATTACAATAAGTCATTCAACTTTCTGCCTAGAAATAACAGGAATCAGTAGAAACATCAGAAGCTTTAATGAAAGACCAATGGCACAATGGAAAATCACAGAGCATAAAGACCTACAAATAAAAGTAGAATGGCTGTGGCAAAAGAAAGCAAAGATAGTGCCAATAGTAACAAGCACTTTGGGTACAATCCCAAAACATCTGGAACACCACTTGAATATCTTTGGCATTTGCAAAATCCCCATCAGTCAATTGCAAAAAACAGCTTTACTTGGATTAGTTTACATACTGCAATGATACCTTTAATATTATTACACAACAATATCCCAGATCTTTGGGAAAGACTCAATAGTTGGACAAAATGTCAGATCCAGTCTAAACATCAGGCTGATTGTATGACTAACCATAATAATATGTTTGATTTAAAGGTCACCTATTGTGGAAATCTTCAAATATATTGGTCTATAAATTATATCATATCCCATCAATGCCACAGATGTAAAGACATTGTGTGTGTGTGTGTGTGGGGGGATATATTTTAAATATTTTTTGTCTTTGAAGATTGGTGAATATTTAATAAAAATAGCAATGGGAATTGTAGAGAATATGTTTTCAGGAGGGATTAATTGGTGTTTTTTGAACATGGTCAATGCTTATAAGCTTGCCTTAACTATGCATTTTACTTTTCACATTCCTATCAGCTACTTTTTACATCAACTAACAAAATATTTCATGTTTTGGGTTTTTTAACAGCACAAATATATTGCTGTTAAAAGATAAATATGCTCCAGCTTTAATTGCCAAAATAAGAACTAAGCTAAATTTTCTAGAAAAGAGGCAAAAAAAATATTATTAGAAATAAAATAATTTTTCACAAGAATTAAAATCATTAGTTAGATATAGATACAATAATCCAGTTGAACTGCAGTTATATTTCCTTGCTCATGAAGAACTATATGTAACATATAAAACTGCAGCATTCTGGACAATTATTAGAAAACAGGGTTGCTTTTATTGTTTCTTTCATACAGTCCCAAGTGTTTTTGCTTTGAAGCTGTTGCGTTCTAAAAAATGCAGATACCGGTTGCTAAAAAAAAAAAGAGTCTATGTGCAAAACTATTTGATGTTATTTAGAATAAAGGAGAAGAAAAGTCAATAACTTATTTTCGACAAGAAGACAACTTCCTTCACATTTGTTTCCCAAAGACTTAATGTTGTCTGAAATAGCATGAAACAGTTTATTATCCTCAAAAACCGCCCTCTTAAAATACAATCTTGTTTGACTGAACTGATGTCTCTTATTTAAGTTTCATCATCCTTTCCATCTATTATGGAAGAAAGCAGTGGGTGTACTATTTATGACTTCACCCAGCTGAATCCATCACATCAGTTTTAGGAAAGTATTTTTAATATATAAACTATTGGGGGAGGCAAAGGGACAAAAATCAATATAGAACCATTTTATTACTTCCATATAAGAAAAAAAATAAGACAACGCAGTGATGTCCTCCAATTTTTCCCATCTGTAATTAGGATTGAAAATATTTTCCCCATCTCTTAACTTCAATGTAAGTGGGACTGGTTTCACTTCTGACACTGGTAGGATTGTTGAAAATGCTCTATTATCCAAGTCTCAGCAGATGCTTCTCTTGATGACTGAAATTCAAACCACCAGCCTCAGAAATCTTATTTATTAATATGTCAGTCCCCACAAAGGCCCCAATACATTTCTTTTAAGAATTACAGGCAAATATCCAGGATCTCTTTGCTTGCACAGAAAAAAGAGAAAGGCAAACTGATGTGGTATAAATAACTCAGAACAGCTAGGCGGGGGTTAACAGAGGTTTTTTGAGAAGCAGTTACAATTTGCCTTCTTCTAAATGGATCTTTTGAGACCATCCATGCTAGCATGGCAGCCATTTGGAGATAGTGCCCATGTCCTGC